>NC_056741.1:1425632425-1425762425 GCF_019279795.1 Protopterus annectens
GTGCGGGTTCTATCTGTAAGCCAGTTAGCAACCCATTGGGTGACATAGGGATTAATGCCCAGCTTAGTAAGTTTATCTATGATTCCAGAGTGGGGAATCATGTCAAAGGCCTTGGCAAGGTCTAGATAGGCTGTGTGGACCACCTTACCCTTGTCCATGGCTCTGGAGACTGATTTGAAGAAGTCAATCAAGTTCAGGAGACAAGATCGGCCCTTCACGAACCCAAACTGGGTGGGGTCCAGTGTTTGAAGGTTGCCAATGTCTTTGTTTATAAGTTCCATGATAATACGCTCCATGGCCTTGCAGATAAGGCTCGTCAGACTGATGGGACGGTAGTTTCCGGGATCCAAGGTGGATCCCCCCTTGTGGAGTGGGATAACTGTAGCTGTGTGCCACTCAGTGGGCACAAAACCTGAGGTGAGGCTATGATTAAACATGACACTTAGGTGAGGTGCCAGTTCATATTGTAGTTCATGTAGTACACAGCCTGGGATGTCATCTGGTCCCATGGATGCTGTATTCTTAGCTTTGGAGAGTGTGTTTTTTACCTGTGTGGCCCTTATTACCGGAATTTGGCAATCTTCCGGTATTGAGATGGGCCATTTAGGGGTGAGAGGGGGGTGAAGTTGGCACTGAATCGATCTGCCAGGATATTGGCAATATCCTTGGGATCAGTATATTTAATGCCATTCTGTTTTAGCTCAGAGCAGATCTGAGCATTGCCATTTAGATTCTTGACATAGTTATAGAATGCCTTGTTGTTGTCTTTGGAATCTTTGGCAATTTTATTTTCGTAACTAGCTTTGGAGGATTTTATGAGGGATCTCAGTTTCTTACTGAGGCTGGTAAGGAAGTTTTTTGCATCCTGGGATTTTCCTCTTTTCTGCAACAGTTTCTTCCTTTTGTTGTAAAGTTTGTTTATGGCAGGGGACCACCAGATTGGCTTCTTTTTTTTGGATGAGAGCATCTTTGTTCAATTTGGGATGGCACGATTTATGCATGAGTGGATGTGCTCGTACAGTGCCTTAGTGTAGGATTCAGCAGTTGAACTTTCAGCTCCCATATGCATGGGTGTCATGAAGTTTGTCACTTCTGACTTGAGTAGCATGAAGTTGGCTTTGGAGAAGTTTTTTATGGAGGTTTCCTTACTGCGGGGTGGGGGTGGGATGTGGATGTTAAGGGTGATTAGCTTATGGTCAGACGTGACTAATGAGGGGGTGACCATAGGTATGGAGCATCGATTTCCCATGTTGGTAATGACCAGGTCTAGGATATTGGAGCCCCTGGTGGGACTATGGATTTGTTGATCCAGGGCATTGGAATTTATGAATTCCAAGAACCGTTGGGCAAAGGTGTTGGTACATGAGTAGCTTTCCCAGTTAATGGCAGGGTAGTTAAAATCACCCAGTATTAGGGTGTTAGGTTCTATCTTAAAATTTTCCAGTATGTTTAGAAAGGTGTAGTGAGAATCTTGGGGTATGGTGGGGGATCTGTAGCAAGCTACAATTTGGATTGCAGTCTTACCTAGTGTTAGTTGCACCTGGAGAATTTCAAACGCATTGTGTTGGGCAACTAGCCTGGTGGTGTGAATATCCTTGGTGAATATTGACACTCCTCCACCTTTAGTGTTTCGGTCCTGCTTTGGTGGCCGAAAAGTGTGGTAAGAGTTGTACCTGGTATTGCAGGGGTGCTCTCTGGAGCCTTGAACCAGGTCTCAGTTACTGCACAGATATCGATGTTCTCCATTTTTAGGAGTGCCTCGAGAGAGTGCATTTTGAGGTTTAGACTTCTAGCATTGAGTAGCATTACCTTCAGATTTTGCATGCTTGTACCTGTTATGGTGGTGGTTTTGTTCTTTGAACTTTGCCTAAAAAAGGCACTATAGGGGTGGCAAGAGCCTTAGCCAGTAACCTGAATCCCAGAGGCGACAGGTGCAGACCATCACTGGCAAAGCATCGTGGTCTGTCAATCATGTCGTCCCAGGCAGACAGATACTGGATCCCCTTTGAATGACACCAGAAGCTTAGACAATTGTTGAAGTCAATCATTTTGTCCTTATATTGTGGTATCATTCTGGGTAAAGGCAGGGTGCTACTCAGGGCTAGGGTCATACCTGCCTGGGACACATGATCCGAGAGCTCTTCCATGTCTCTTTTCATGTAGTCCAGGGAGGTACGTCTCAAGTCATTCACTCCAACATGGGCAATGACAGAGTCATATTTGTACTTGTTGTGGAGTGACTTGAGTGCATGCGTTATGTGGTGGATCCTGGCACCCGACAGGCAGCTCACTGTAATTTTCTCCTTGTTCAACCTGGAGAGAGGGACATCAGTTTGCTGGACTATAGCGTCACCTATGACTAAAGTGTTAGGTACATTGTCTTGCCTTAGGGGCTGTTGCTGGGTGGCACACAGGTGTTTTGAACTATGTGACACTTTGGTTGTGATTGGTGTTTGTTTGCGTTTCAGCTTCAGAGGTCCTTGTTGCTTGGGCAGGTTACAGTTAAGGGCCTCTGCATATGTGGATTTATCCATCCACATTCTTACTGTGATATGTCACCCAGTTCACATTTAATTGGTATTATATCGTTATACAGCATAAAATTAGCAAGTCATGCTCGTATATGGACTACGCGTCATAAATGGTGTGTGCTGCAGTTGAACCGGCAATGTCTGCTCGATAGCCGGATGCTCTAACCACTACACTATTGGTGTTATGCTTCATTTATATGTATACCCATGGGTCATAGTTACCCAAACACGACTCAACACTTCACTAACACAGCAGGCATCCATTTTCCTGTTGGAAAAACTGCACTATTACACATGCGCCATTCCCTACTGCTCTCTACCCTTGCCTCATGTTGACTCACTCAAAGTATATTCAAACCTCCAAATCCTATAGTCCTGGCACATATGTGTATTTGATTGTCAGGGTGTTCACATGGTCATCCGGGTTTAGGCTTGTCTGACTGGGGACTGGGACTGCCCTATACCTAGCTGAAAGTCAGACTTAGCACGGGGACATCATTAGTTCAACTTTTAGCGTCTTACTTGTGGTTGGGGATGCAGAGGTGTGATCACCTCTGGCCATCCTGATATATAACAGCATTAAATATTACAGGGGGTTCCGCTGCTGTTTCCCTTCACATTCGTTATGACTGCTATATTGTGACCATGTTCATTCTTCATATCTATATATATATATATATATATATATATATATATATATATATATATATATATATATATATATATACATATATATATATATATATATGTATATATATATATATATATATATATATACATATACACATATACATATATATATATATATATATATATATATATATATATATATATATATATCTATACCGGTCTGTACATACACATGCATATACACCTACATGCTTATTTACATTTCCCATACCGTTGAATCACCACCACTTACCGTCGGGCATACACGCTTGCATACCCGCTTACGTCTATGGTTGCCACCTTTTCAAATGGCCAAAGTGGGGCATTTTCGGGACACACATCAGATTTTACAGGCCGATACACACCCATGGGCAGTACAAAGGTTAGAACTTTACTTATTTGCCTAAATGAAAGCTTATTCTTGTAGCAGTTTAGTTGCTTATTCTGTTTCTTGTGACATTAAAGTATTTTACATATAGAAATAACTGTTTTATGCAACTGTTACATGAAATATGGTACATAATTATTTCCTACAATCACAGGACATTTGCCACTGTATTATTTTTGGTCAGGACACAACTGCCCAAAAAGGGACTGTCCTTCGCAAAGTGGTCAGGTGGTAACCCTACTTACGTCTACTTTAAAGCACCTTAATCACCCTATATCCGACTGCCACTATGCAAATGTGTAAGGTATATATTCCTGATAATGCACGTGGGGAGATGTGCATCACGGTCAGGTGTTTAATCCCGGGTCTTAGGTTCTGCAGGACAGGCTGGTGGCTGAGTAGTCTTGTGGACAACTACTGCTCATACAACTTGTGTCCAGATGTCTGCAGGACCGGACATTGTGTCATGACACAAAGTCTAATGTTTAGAAAAGATACTTATACCATGAGGGATATCCAAAAATTGTGGGGACCGATGACCTTGATTCTTTTGGCTTTACGAAAATGAGGTAGGATTATACATGCAAGGGATACATAGTTTGCAATCCTGAGACTGCCTAGGGTGAGACTGCCTACTAGATATGAGTAGGGGTCGCTATGTGCAGATATGGCTGCGCCAATCTAGCAGCCCGAGTATGGGTGTTTTTTGTGGATGTTCAGGAAAGGGGGGGTGTGCTGTGGAGGGGATGATGGGTATTCAATTATGTATCCAGGTGTGTTGCGGTTGGATGGCTGAGTTCAGGCCAGACCATTATGTGGGTATGTTCTGGTAACGTTTCTGTACATGTGTTCCACACATTTTAATGTTCATATGTTTGTGGGATTGTGTTCTACAGTATGGCCTGTCAGGTTGAATTGCAGATGTGAATGTTTGTTCTTTGGTTTTCTTTCTAATTCACCCACTGCTTGCTTGTACACCTCCATTTCACCTATTGTGCATCCAACCCAGTCTCCCCTTGGTGAATTATTACATTACCCGTCACCCCCCTACCCCATATTTCACACACACCATCCATCCCTTCTCTGGTTGATGGCTCATGGCACAGTCAGCAGAACGCATTGTGTACACTGCATATCTCTGGTACCAATATGGTTGTGAGGACTACCCTAGCATTTTTGATCTTCCACATGCTGTACTTCACGCACATAGGTACACTCAAATACTTATCTTTCATGACATGGTAGGTAGACCCGGGAAATACCCGTTCATCTTTGGGCCGTCCTGACAAGGACAGCTTGGACAGTGAATGGGCAGATATTGGGCAGATGCTATGACCATTGGTAGGGTTGCCACCTTTTCATATGACCAAGATGGGACATTTTCGGGACACACATCAGATTTGACATGCCAACACATACCCATGGTCAGTACAAAGGATAGTACTTTAGTTTTATGCTTAAATGTAAGCTTATTGTTCTAGCAGTTTATTTGCTTATTCTGTTTTGTTTACTTGCTTATTCTGTTTCTTGTAACATTTAGGTATTTTACCTACGGAAATAAGTATTGTATGGGACGATTACATAAAATATGGGACATAATTATGTCCTACAATCGCAGGACATTTGACATTTATAATGGTTTTGGTATGGACACAACTGCCCAGAGGGGGACTGCCCCTCACAATGTGGGACAGGTGGTAATCCTAACCACTGGGCTAGGCTTAGCAATTGGTGGCGCACTAACACAATGCATTTTGCTTCCAATTGGTATAATTATCAACACTACAATGGAATACGGGCACAGGGTTTTAAATGTCATTTGTTCGAGGGATAGGGACTCAATATTCAGCTACGTGCCTTTGTATTTACTTTTCATTTTGGTGTTCGCAAAACTGTCTTGTATGCTTTGCATACATTTCAGTATCCACGGACACTGACAGGAGTAATTACTATTAGAGGCAGGCTGTACTAGTCAGCATTTTAGGCTGCCTATATGCAGCTGACATGTTCATGCCTCCATGCAGCACTTGGACATGCCCCCTGCACTCACGCACGTTTCCTATGCACATGGCCTTGCGGCAGCACGCCTTCATTAATATGCATGTGGTGCTGCTGCGCCATCTCTACGCCGCACAGTCGGCGCAAGGCTAACGCCGTCATTGCACCGAGCTTCATGAATCCTGGGGACTGACACAAACAAGTTCACATGCAGACATACACACAAGCATACAGACACACAGACTCAAATTACCATAGCAGTCTACTTGCTGTTGTGGTTACTTCAGTAATTTACAGAAACCCCGAAAACTTTAAAACCTTGATCATCCCTTCATTCTATTTTCTGTACATTATGACTTTACTGTTCCTTAACTTCCCTTGCCAGCAGTTTAGGTGCAATATTTTCATAACTCCATTATCTTTTTACATTCCATGGCTGCTGCCCCCAGAGATTACTAAAAAATGTCTCTGTTTTATGGCTGACCTGACTGATTGCCATTCAATTTTCTCCAACTTCCCCAGTGTTTTATTCATATCATTTGCATATTGTAGGCTTCATAACTGTAAATCATACATTAATTTTAATCTCTTTCTCCACTTGGAAGTGTCAAACTGTCAACCTCATGACTTTCTGATGAACATTGTGAGATAACTAAATCTAGGAGCAGAAGGACGAATCAGTTCATCATGTGAGACTGAAGACATCCATCTTTTCTTCGTGCTGAAAGGCGTCACCTGTAAGGCAAATACAGTGACATACAACATGACTTTTTGAAATAGAAATCTTAATACTGGCATTCATCACCTAAGGAAAACAAAGACATACCTTTCACTAATGACTCGGGGCATTTCTACAGTAAGCCTGATATATTTTATCTCAGGTTTTGATCATTTGTTCTGGGAAAGTGCAAACAATGAAAGTGATTCTGCAATAACAGGAGAAAGTGGTGCAAGAAACAATTGCAGAGAACCACTCTACAGCTGCTCTGTGGGTTTTGAAAATTATTAAGCTTTGCATGTCAGGACACATTATGGCATTCCATGGAAAATATGAAATACAAATACAAGTTGCCTCTCACACAGTAGCCTATTTGTGACATATGGCACAACATGTTCTGCAACTTTTCAACATTTCCAAAGAGCAGAAAGTGGGGCCATTACATAAAGAAAGGACATAACATGACAGATTGTACTCTGTCTGCATTCACAGAAATCATATAAATTAACAAATATTAAAGCAGTCAGGCATTTATAGGTCTAAAAAAACATTTTTTTTGTTGATCTTCTGTTTGAGAAATACAATGGAAGTATACAGCCCCTTTTTATGGAAGACATAGTGTAACAAACTTGAATGACTTGATAAAGCTGACAGTCTAGTCAGTGTGATGAAGACTGAACATGAGAAAGGATTACATATGGGAAATGGCCATTTTGAAAATGATTCCTATGTTCAAAATGTTTTTTACCCAGTACCCCAAAGACTTCATCTCACTCCATAAGCACCCTAGATGTGTGTGTGTGTGTGTGTGTGTGTGTGTGTGTGTGTGTGTGTGTGTGTGTGTGTGTGTGTGCGCGTGTGTTTCTGTTGTGTGCTTGTGTGTGCGTGTATTGGTCAGCCACCCAACTGCATGTTCTGACACCAAGATTCCAAGGCATTAGCACCTCAAAGCAATAGTGGAGTCCAGCTTTTTTGTATCAGCCCAACTAAACTCCAGTTAGAAAATTAAAAAGTTCTTCTTAGGACATATATAGTACTTAAGACAGAGTGTAATATTAGTAAACAAAAGTTATAGGTACAGGGTTTGTAGTGTAAAGAGTTGTTCATTGCTAATCACATGGTCTTATAATATAATTGCAGAAATGATATATGCACATCAGTGTCAATAAAAAAGGTCTTATTTGTGGACATCTAATTCTATTTCTCCATATCTGGCCTTGGAAAAGTCCAATGAAGGCCAATGTCAGTTCCTTGAAATAATATAAATTTTTTGCAGACAGACAATATGAAATTCCATACGATTACCGCTCAACATCTAGATTTTGGAGGGACATCCCCTAATTGCAGCACATTACTGCTTGCCTTCATTCTCATCTGTATACTTAATGTAATGAAATTAAGCTCAGAGTACCACTTAGCCTCAATTTAAACTATTTTAGACTTTATCCTGTGATTTATAAAAGAATAACATGTTTCTCAGAATGATTGCAATGTCACTATATTCTCATTTAAATAAAATGTTACTGCATTTAGGAAATAACATTTGGTATAGGTGTGCATCTGGCCCATTCTGTAAACACTGAAAGTTAAAATAAGTGTATACGGTCATTGTTGTGAAGAACTTTGTCAACAATACTTTTTTCTTTTTTGTTCAAAGGCCACCTTTTATATTTTAGACATGTTTCACCATTTAATGGTGAATAAAAAAATGCTGTCAGCTTTCTTTTTTTATTATTACAGTACAAATGCATTTCCATTATGTAATATATTCTCATGCCGTGCTGCTAGTATAAACTCTGATCCCATAAATCAGATAAATAGCATTCACCAAATATTATCAAATAAGTCAAATAAACATTAAGTATTGTTAATGCAAGTAATTATGTATTATAATATAGATAAATGTCAGCTTTTTTCTGGCATCTGACTAACCAAAGAGTTAATCACATCACAAAATAAACAAATCTTTCTTCCTGCAACTAGAAAGATTGTTCATCATTCAACAGTGTCTATTACTGATAAACCCTGCACTTGCATTCATTGTCTGTGTAAAAATTCAAATATGACAAAAATTAGAAGTATCATAATAAAGTGCTGCTTCAATAAACAGTCATATTTAAAATTGGTGTTTAATATATCAGGCAAAGAATTTTCAAGTTGGGTTTTCTTGCAAATCTATTTGTCAAAGAGACACCTGTGAGACTGGGAGGAGGGGAAGGCTTGGGGGCAGGAGAAGAAACTGAGTATAAGGTGTAGACAGCAGAAGAAAAGCAGTTTTGGTAGTGGTTAGCGAAGGGTTAAGGATTAATTAGTAGTAGGATATTGGCAGGAGATCTTTTAGCCTTAATATTATTTTGGATGAGTATTGTAAATCCCCTTTTGGTGTGGTTGTAGAGCAGAGAGGAAGTTTTAGCCATGTATGAGTTATCAAGAAATCTGGTGTAGGCCTGGTGGTAGGTACCACCAAGCTGGATGGCAAGATGTAATCCTTGAAGGAACATTGGATGTAAATAGTGTCATAGGTAGAAGAATGTTTTCATGGTGTAGAGGTCCCAGTGGAGTCTTAGGTGAAGCCAGTGGTGGTGAGGCAGACAACAAAAAAAAAAAAAAACCCAGAAAACACAAGACACTAGAGGAGCAGAATACTAGCAGTGTGGGGAAGAAATTGGGTAAGCCGACAAGAACAGCAAAGACAGGGGACAGTGGGATTTTGGTGATGGTGCCCCAGCCATCTACAGTTTATGGTGTAAGAGCTAAGTTTGCTGGTGACTGCCAAAGAGGTATAGAAGGGGAGGATAGGGTGGCTGATTTAGTTTAAGAGTTGAAAAATCTGTGCATGCAAGGCTTCATGAGTTGTTAAGGTTTGAGGAATATGTGCAGGAGGCCAGGAGTCAGTTGGATGCTACAGACACTGGGATGAGGGCAGGATTAGGAGGTGGGGAGGCGGCAGGTGGGTCAGGAGATTCAGCAGGCTGTAGGGGCTACTGGTGTGGACTTTGCAGTGCAGTCAAGGGACTGGTTTGCAACTCAGACTCTTTTGGCCGATGGGGCAGGGTATTATTATGCTTCACATGACAGCAGATGTGAACAAAGTGATATGGAAGGGTGATTACATGGATGTGTTAGATTTGATTGATGCAGGATGTGGTGCCGTGGCTAGCTGATTCAGAAAATATGGGAACTAAGAATGTGACGGCTGCAGTGCCACTGTTAAGTAAGAGAAGGCCAGGTAGTTTAGGGCTCATACTTGGGAGATGTGGGTTCTTGTTTTGTGTACTATATGTCTGCTGTCCTTAAGAAGGATGTGGCTCAGGCCTTGCCATTGCTAGTTTATTTTCTTTCAACAGGAACAAAGGCTATGAGTGGGTAACATTTGGTTATGGTGTGATCAGCGTTTTCAGAAACAAAAGATGGTGGACAAGTCTTTGCATTGTGAAATGAGGCATGTAGATATAAGGGGGCAACTATGTTGGATAGGGCAGGAGGGCAAGGCAGGCAAGCTAGGGATTTATGGGATATGTCAGGCACATGATGAGCTTATAACACAGGCAGGTGTGCATGGTCAATGTGTAAGTTCAGTCGTGTTTATTTAAAGGAGAATCATGCATTAGTATAATGCTGACATCAGAATGGGGGGTGAGTAGTCATTGCAGCTGGCTGAAGACATTAGTAAGCAACACAATGTATGGCAGTTTGGTGCTAGAAGAAGAAGTCATTTTCATTGCAGAGAGGAGTGTTGTCATTCCAATGGCAGCAGTAGTGGGGGGTTCCCATTTCCCTATTAACGTACTTTAGCTGGCCTCTCAATTAGTTTATTTTTCTGATTGAAAGTTAGCTAGAGAATTGTTCAAGGGTTTTATGCTAAAGTTTCTGGTGAAGCTGTCTATAGGTTTGAATGGATATTTATGTACAAATTTGAAGTCAGTGAAAGGAAGGGAGGCTGTGGTCTTGAAGTTATTGGACAAAGAGTTTGAAGATGAAAGGGTGTTAGGTCTGTTTGACATGCAGTCTTTTAGTAATTACTGCATTTTCCCTTTGGGTTAGTATCAAAAAAGAATCAGGGTGAATTTAGGTTGATTTATCATTTGTCATATTCTGAAGGAAGTTTGGTGAATGATTTTGTTATTAGAGCGGATGCATAGATGCAGTATGCATCCATGGATGATGACACTGGATATTAAAGCCACTTTTAAGCTTCTTCCAATCAGGGAATAGAATTGGCCCTTTCTTGGTGTGCGTACATGGGAAGTATTATTTTGATATGCTGAAGCTCATGGGATGTGCCATTGCTTGTGCTAAATTTGACCAATTCAGCATAACTTTGGAGTGGTTATGGCAGAAGCAGATCTCTACTCAGAAAGTGGTCCATTATTTGGACAATTTTTCATTGACTGGGGAAGGAGCTGGGGAGGCCATGCTGTTTTTTTATAGACACGTATAGGAAATTGTGGATTGGCTCAGGACAAGCTGGAAGGCTTGACCAAGGTGTTGAAATGTTTAGGATTGCAAATTGATAGCAGTAGGAAGCTTTTTTGTTTGTAGGAGGAGATGGTGCAGAATTTATGGAACAGGGCTTGGTGGATGAGGGGTAAAGATAAGGTTAGAGTGAGGGAAGTAATGGAGTTAATTGAGTTGTTGAATTTTGCATGTATGGCATTAGGGCTGGGCAGGACTTTCTGTAGGTAAGTTGCTAATCTGTTGATAGCTGGCAGGTGCAAGCAACATTTGGGGTCAGGGTGACTCAAATGGTGTAAACATTTGTTTACAGTTATTTACAGATCTTTCAGGGACACAAGGGATAATGGTCTGCTTTAATGGGGAGTGGTTTTCAGTAGGTTAGCCTGCCAAGTGGCCATTGGAATTCAGGAAGGATGCAGTATTTTGGGAGTGCATACTGATATGGATAGCATCAGAGGTTTGGAAGGAGAGGTGGCAGAATAGGTCACTGATTCTTTCTGACAACAGTGCTATTGTTCAGGTATTAGCTAGAACAACAGCTAGGTCATTTTTGGTTTTGTTGGTCTTGAGAAAACTGAGCCTGCAGAGTTTGTTAAGTTGAGTTTTTCTGCCTGCCTTGTGACTGGGTGCTTTAATGAAATAGATGACAGTCTCTCAGTTTCAGCTTTGCAGATTTTGTTCTCAAACACCTGAGCCAAAGCAGAATCCAGTGGCATTCCCAGAGGTGTTGTGGAATACTGATCAGCTTTAGCGGGTTGGACAGTGGCATTGCCAGCGGTGGTGTGGAATACCAGTTAAAAGGCTTGTGGAAGTTGTCAAAGAATTATGTAGAGCATGTGGTTTGCTCAGTGTTGGTTGTATTTATGTAAATGGGAGCCCTTTAGAGTGGGTGAGTTGGCTGGCACATTGTAGTGGTGAGATATTTGGATTATAGATTCCACAGTGGCATTATGACAGGTATTTTAAGACAGTTCAGATGGGTAGGGGGCAACAGATAGCATTATAGAGGAAAGTAGTTAGGGTATTATGCCCAATTATGTGGTTAGGTATTGAGTGTTAGGTGGAAGTAGTAGAAGGGAAGCAGTTTTGGTAGTGGTTAGGGAAGGATTAAAGATTAGTTCGTTGTCGGGTATTGACAGGAAGTGAGATAAGGATTTGAGGGTTTTTTCTAGCCTTGATATTGCTAGGGTAAGTATAGTTAATCCTCTTTTTGCCTAGTTTTATAGCAGCCCTACCTCCAGTCACTGGCTGATGTAAAGGGATTGGATTTAATTGGTAGTGTGTCAATTTATGTTTAAGATGGAGGTAGAGGGATTCAACTTGGAGCCTCACACTTATTCCCCCATTTTTCCTTGATGGTTGGATATATAGAAGTGGCTGGTGACATGCTGCTACAATAAATCTTGGTTGGGTTAGGGTGACGGTGGGATTTTAATGCTGCTTGTATCTGATGTATTGTTTTTTTTTTTGAGTATCAATGTTCTTCACTATTGTATGGTTCAAGTATTAGTTGTTTATATTTAATAAAATGGTCAGACTGCATATTAGGTGCCATTTTATTTCAAGGTTCTTTGTATAAAAACATTTAAGTACAAACTTACTTCATGGAATTTCTAAACACTTTGCTGTTATGACATACTTCATGTTCCAGTGACCTTTAACTATGACCTATTAGGTAAAAGGTTACAGGACATCTACACCTGCATATGGAATACACACAGAAAAAATACTGAACATTTCAAAATGTTCTGTTTAGTCATTTGAGTCTGAAGTAACAGTCTTTGAGAAGTGCCTCTTGAACAGACCCAAGAATATTTAATTAAATATTTTTTCTATGATTATTACAATCACCTTACACAAACAGAGCAGAACTATTATAGTTTTCATATATGTCATTATTACAGTCTTTTATTAATGGTTGAAAATTTCCTTTGAATGATAGTTTTATAATTGAGTTTCAGTTCACCAAAGTAGCCTGTCCTGCTCCAGGCAGGATTAAGAGATGAAAACATACTGCATAAGGCAGCAGTAGCACAAATGGCGCAAATTACTCGTGCAGGAGATTCTCACACCATAGAACAGCATACTAAAAATAACAGTGTCAGTTTGCAAATTTGCAGTGATGTGCTATATACAAACACATGCCCTTGCTCACCTGTATACACACACACACGCGCACACACACACACACACACACACACACACACACACACACACACACACACACACACACACACACACACACACATGCTCAGTCATGATTATTATACGAGCTTCATAATTTGCATCACATAAAATCAGACAGCAATCACCATTGTAAGGAATCTCATTTACAATCAAAACGGTCAGCCCTATACATAGTTCTCTGGAAACAAACTCTGACCGGGTTGCAGGGATTTAACAACTACTATCTTTTTGAGTATTCACTATTAGGGTGTGTATAGTTTGCTGACTGGCAGTGTACTGGTACTGTTTATGAGTGTAGTACCAGTATGCTTTTGGTAGGTATTGAGTTCAATATTGTAGAATTTAAACATTTTCACATTTCATGCTTTTCCGTTAGATATTATAACTTTATATCTGTCTCCCTCACTTTCTGTCTTTCCCATTTATGCACCATGTGGTACATAGGGCAATGAGCACCTTTCAGCACTAGTTGTTTCTGTAGCAGTTATGGGTTTTATGGGCTCAGGTTGCTAGCCCAAGGCCCAACCCTCCTCAGAGGGTGCACCATACACATTTGCATTCACACATTCACACCTAGGGCCAGTTTAGAGTGTCCAATCCACCTACTGCATGTCTTTGGAATGTGGGATGAAACTGGAGCATGCAGAGGAAACCCACGCAACTGCAGGGAGAATATGGAGACTACGCACAGAAGGCACTCCAGCTAAGAATCAAACCAGAGAACTTCTTGCTGTGAGGTAAACACGTTAACTGCTACACCACTGTGCTGCCCTTTTTAGTATACCACCCTTCAATAAGTTATTGCATACCAGTTATTACTGCAATTGTGTAAAACTAAATACTGTATTTCTTGCCTTCAGATGTATAGTAATTCAATATTGTATTTCTTTATGTCTTGGAGTTTTTCCTCAAGCCTTCATTAAAAAAAGAGCACTGCTCAATTGCATTATTCCTGTGAACAAAAGCAAAGAGAAAAATAAACTTACTTACTTAGTGAATTAATTAAGTATTGATGGGTCTCTAGTCATAGCCAGTTTATTATGTGTTTGAGACATGGGTAAAGCTCAGGGGGAAAATCTTGACATTGATGTTGAAAGAACATTAAAAGTATGCATGAATGGAGAGAGAGAGAGAGAGTTGTAATTCTTTGCAGTATATGGAGCTTCATGTCATCAATATACTAACATTTACAGAAAAAAATAAAAGGAACCAAAGCACTGTTTTACCTTTTTTTCTGGTGTTCTCTGTTGATATAGCCACTCAATTTCAAGGTGTAGTTATAGCATTCTGTGTGCTACAATCTTGTTCTAGTTAGGTGTTTCCATATGAACCTCACTATAACAAAGTTATTTTTTTCCTGGTTTTCTAATTGCAGTTACAGAACCCCATGTATAACAGTAGGATAATGTGCTTAATAATACAATACTGTGCTTCTAAACTGTAGTTTCATGATGTGATGCTAACTAGTGTAATACAGGAAGTGGCAATGGAAGCAAAATATTCATTATTGTTTGCTTAATTAATGTATAAAAACAGTGTGTATTTTGTTTGGTGAATTGTAAATGGCATTTACTCCAGGGTCATAAAAGCTATTGTGCTAAGTACCAGAAAAGAATTACTGGTTTTCTTTAGTCAAATGTGATTGGCTATGGCAACTAGAAAATGATCAGCAAGAAAACAGAATCAAAATGCCACCATACGTTTAACTTACAAATATGTGTATGTCGTTTGTTAACAAAAAATAATTTGTAGAATTTAAAAATAGACTTATTTTACATTTATTTGAAACCACACTTCTAAAGTAGGCTAAATACATCTCTTATGTATTTACATATATTTTTGTCATCATTCTGATGAATGTGATTTGCAACTATCACACACCAAAGAGAGACCAAACTATAACTGTTTACAACAGCAAATAAAGAACAGTTGTGTAAGAACTTACCATAAGTTTAGATGTCCTTCTCTTCCATGTTGCAGTATTCATAACTGTAGGGAGGTTGCTGCTCACAGCACCGGACATCTGGCCAGTATATCAAAGTTTTAGGAGCAGGGGTACATGTGACATTTGATGTCAGATCCATAAACCGACAATGGCTATAAATGTGATGTCTGCATGTATCCACTTCAGAATGGACTGCCGCATACAGTAGTACTCCTGGTAAGCAAGAAGAGAAAGGGGGAAAGCTTTTCAGACCACATGTGAGACCAGGCCAGAGGGTGCCTCATGGAGGCATGTGCCCACTGCTGATGTTATATTGAATGAGGGATATATCCGAACAGGTAATTAAATAGGTAAAGAGGGGGTAGGAGGGTGGGACTGAATACTGCAACATGGAAGAGAGCGACATCTAAGGTTATGGTAAGTTCTTACACAACTGTTCTGTGTCCTTCTATTCTCATGCTGCAGTATTCGTAACTGTAGAGAGAATACCAAAGCTTGCAGATATGAGCCTGCGAGGAAGGATGTGGTCCCTGGTCTATGACACCCTGTAGGATGGATCTAGCAAATCCAGTTCTAGCTCTGGAGACCAAATCTAGTTTATAATGCCTGGTAAATGTATGGACTGATGACCAGGTAGCCACTTCTATGATAGAAGCGTAGTCTACTCTCCTGAAGAAGGCAACTGAAGAAGCAGCTTCCCTGGTGGAGTGAGCTTTCACATTTTCAGATAGAACTTTCCCATGAAGGGAGTAACATGCAGAGATAGCCTTTGAGATCCTTGAAGATATACTCTGTTTTGAGACTGCCTTCCCTAAAACCCTTGGGTGGAAGGAGACGAACAGCTGCTCAGACCTTCTAGTAGGTTTGGTTTTGTCCAGGTAATACCTAAATTGTCTGTAGACATCTAAGGAATGCAGGGTCCTTTCAGAGGAATTATGAGGTTGAGGGAAGAAGACAGGACAGTTAATGGTCTGATTTAGGGATAGCTCATTAACTTCCTTAGGCATGAAGGAAGGGTTAGTCCTGAGGGAGACCCTGTCTTTATGGAAGATGAGGTAAGAAGTGATGGCCATCAGGGTTTGAATTTCTGATACCCTCCTGGCAGATGTGAGGGCCACCAGCAGTACTGTTTTCCAGGTACATAGCTTCAGTGATGCAGCGTCAGCTGGCTCGAATGGAGGTAAGGTGAGTTTTTCAAGGACAAAATTTACACCCCATGTAGGAAGTATTGGCTTACAAGAGGGACTGATATAGAGGACCCCTTTCAAAAAGAGCTCAACCTCTATCCTGAATGCCAAAGGAGGTACCAAAGGAAGACAAGAGGAAATGGCGGACAAGTGGACCATAACAGAAAAGTACGTCAGTCCTGAATGTAGAAGCTCACAAGTAAGAAAGGACCATGGGTACAGGAATTAGTAAATGGCCCTGTTTTTTTTTTTCTTTTGACACCACCTGGAGAATCTTTTCCATTTTGCCACATCATTTCTCCTGATGCTTGGTTTCCTGACCTCCTGCCGGACATTGAGTACATCCTCATAGTATAGGTGTCTGAAGGGGATCAGAACCTTATCACCCATAAAGTGAGTCTGAGATTGATCACCTGATGATGTATTACAAACCCCCTGTCTTGTGTGAGTAGATCAAAGCGGTGGGGTAACCTGTGGTGATTGCCCTTGGCTAAAAGGTGAAGAAGGGGAAACCAATGCTGTCTTGGCCAAAAGGGAGTCACCAGCAGGATTTTGGGTCTGTCCCTCTGGATCTTCAGAAGGACCTTCAGAATCAGTGTGAAGGGGGGAAAGGCATAAAGATAAATTCCTGCCCAAGAGAAAGATAAGGCGTTCACTTTCCAAGCCTGGGGATGTGGATCTCTTGAATAAACAGAGGCAGCTACCTGTTCTGGGAGGAAGCAAACAGATCTGCCTGAGGAATACCCCATGGGAGGAAGCAAACAGATCTGCCTGAGGAATACCCCACGGAAGGAAGCAAACTGATCTGCCTGAGGAATACCCCACTTGTGTATAAGATCCAAGAACACCTCTCTGTGAAACATCCATTCATGAGAGGGGGCAGAGGTTCTGCTCAGAGTGCCTGCCATTGCATTCTCTGCTGAAGGAATGTACACTGCTTGCAGGTGGATATGAAGAGTTGATGCTAGGGACCAAATATGTATGGCTAGACTGCAAAGCGGGTAAGACCTTGTCCCCCCTGCTTGTTTATGTACCACAGGGCAGTCATATTGTCTGTAACTACTTTCAAGATGCCTGGTAGGAGGACTTGTTGGAAGATCTGTAATGCTAGGTGAAGCGCCCTCATCTCTTTGATACTGATGTGGTCCCTTTGCCTGAATGGAGACCATTCTCTCTGCACTTTGCTTAGTTTTTGGTGTCATTGTAGAACTGCTCCCCAACCCAGGTCTGAAGCATCTGTAAAGATTTATCGTAAGGGGGGGAGGTAATTTCAAGAGTATGCCCTGGTTGCGATTGATGGCTGCAATCCACCATTCCAGTTCTTATTTCAGGCATGGTAGAAGAGGGAGAGAGATGTCCAGATGATGAGAATGTTGGCTCCAGTGAGTCTTCAGAACCCACTGGACCTTTCTCATATGTAGCCTTGCCAGAGGGAGAATGGGTATCAAGGATGCCATGTGGCCCAGGACCCTCAGAAATTCTCTGGCTGGTAAAGTTTCAAGAGTGAGAAGATTTTTTGAGGTAATGGGTGAGGTCTGCTATCTTCTGTCAGGGGATG
Organism: Protopterus annectens; assembly: GCF_019279795.1. Taxonomy (NCBI): domain Eukaryota; kingdom Metazoa; phylum Chordata; order Ceratodontiformes; family Protopteridae; genus Protopterus; species Protopterus annectens. Next base: position 1,425,650,065 of record NC_056741.1, read on the forward strand.
AAGGCTGCCATCTTGCCTGTTCTGATCCTGCACCCTAAGAAGACTAGATCTTGTGTAGGGGTCAGCGGGGACTTTTCCTGGTTCACAGTGAACCCTAAGTCTGCCAGGGTGTTGGTCACCAGCTGCAGGTGATGGTAAATGGTGTGACAGTCTTGCTGAAGTATTAACAGGTCATCTAGGTATGGGTATATTTGAATACCCTGTGTTCTACAGTGGGCAATCACTGGAGTTAGACACTTTGTGTACACCCTGGGGCCTATGGAGAACCCAAAAGATAATGCAAAAAACTGAAAGTGCAAGGAACCTACAGAAAAATGTAGGAGTTTCCTGTAACAACGGTGAATTGGAATGTGAAAGTAGGTGTCCTTCAAATCCAGAGATACCAAAAAGGCCTGGTTTGGAATGAGGGGCAAGAGCAGGTGCAAGGTGAGCATTTTGAAGGTGTGAACCTTGATGAAAAGGTTGAATATGGACAAATCCAGAATTGACCTCCAAGGACCATCTTTCTTTGAGTCCAGAAACATCCCTTGAATAAAATCCCTTGTTTATTTGTTGTGATGATACCCTTTCTATGGTGCCCTGTAATTGCTCGAGAATAGAGGGGAAGAGATGAAGCTGGCTTGGAGGAGGTTGGGGTATCCACTGGAAGGGGGATAGTGTCCACCAGGTCATAAAATAACCTTTTAGAATGATGGAGAGGACCCAATACTCTGAGGTGATCTTCTGCCAGGAGGGTAGGGAGAGGGTGAGGTAAAGGGACATGGGTGTGGAGGCAGCTAGTGGGTTTGAGTCACAGTGGAGGTGGTCTGCCCTGGTCAGACTGCCTCTGAAAGGAAGAGGCAGTGATGGAGGTAGGAGGTCTAGGAGTGGAATGTTTCCTAGGTTGCCTCCATCCCTTAGTCTGAGGTGGAGCTGAATGAGATGACTGTCTCCTAAGTAAGGTAGCCCTTTGAGGGTAATTCCCGTGGTATCTGGGAATAGATGAAACCAGTAAATGCTTTAAGTTTTGCAACTCCTTTCCATTTTCTTGTAGAAATTTGAGGAGCTCTGCAGAAGCTTCACCAAAAAGCGCCTTATTATTTAGTGAAGCATCTAACAAATTGGTTTGCACATCCATAGGAAGGGGTTGGAGCCTCACTCAGGAGTATCTCCTCAGTAAAGATCCTGAAGCTCCAGAATTAGAGGAGGTTTCCACCGCATCATAACTGCACTTAATGAAGTGCCTTGTCACCTGTGAGGCGGTGGAAAGAAGGGTATTAACTTGGGTCATTGCAGGTGAGTCTTGTATCTCAGGCAATAGAGCTGAAACCTTAGAAAGCGTGTCCAAAATAAACCTGGCCATGTGGGTTTGGTAATTAAGGGCTGTAATGGCAAGAGGAGAAGAAGTATAGATCTTCTTGCCTAGCCTGTCAATGAACTTGCTGTCCTTGTCAGTAGGGAATAGAGAGGAAAAAGGGAGCTGTCTAGAGGATTTGTCAGCAGAAACTGCTATGACTACAGGGTCTGCAGGGGGGGTTCGTGAACAGGTACTGAGTATCCTGAGATACTTTATAGAACCTGTCTGGGCATTTGGAAGCTGGGGGCTGAGAGTGAGGGGCCTGTAAAGCTGCTGGAAAGGCATCTTGAAAGACCAGAAGCAAGGGAGGGACAGCAGAAGGGGAGGGCTGGTTTATTTAACATAATTCAAAGTACCTCTTTTTGTTTCTGAAACATCAGAGGCCTGCCATTTAAAGTGTTCTCTCATGAGAGAGATAGTATTTCCAAAAGAAAATTCTTCCCCTGGGGACTCAGGGCTGATTGAGTCCTCTTCCTCAGGGCTGAGAAAGTCCTTGGGGGATTCAATTTGACAGCAGTAAGTCAAGGATTTGTCAGAGGAGAAGTATTCTTCCTCTGATTCATCTAAGGCTTGCACTGGAGAAGGAGTAGATTGAGGTACCTGTGACTGGAGATCCTGGAATGCCTTGAACAGATTTTGGGAGAAAACATCCCACCCAGGTGCAGGTTGTCTTTCTGTATGTTTTAATTTCTGTTTCCTCTTCAGAGGAGTGGAAGGATGGGTATCTTTAGAAACTGACGTCTGGGAGGATGGCAGAGTTGGAGTAGGCCCCTCTGATGCCATACGCCATGGTTCCCCCTCACCATGAGGATCTGACAGCTGATCTATCTCAGCAGACGCACTCATCATTTCTGTCGAACTGGCTTCCATCATGGTTCCCAATTCAAGCTGAGAAATGAATGCCTGATGGTTCCCTGGGCTATCATTTCCCTTGAGAGTCTCACTTGACTCCAGAGGTGCAGCACAGGCATCTTGCCTACCTTTTTTGGCCTTCTTCTGAGGAAGCTCATTGGAAGTACTTAGACTGCCCTCAATACCCAACACCAGATGTTGGAGTCTCTGGTTTTATACATACAGTTGTAGTGCAGCCAGTTGGCTGCGGACAGTGTTAGTCTCGAAAGATTTACAAATTTCACAAGATGTATGGTCGTGGGCCTCCGTTAAACAGAATAGGCACTTATAATGTATGTCTTTGTGAATAATTTGTCTCCTACAAGCACATTTCCCCTTTCTAGTTGACATGTATGTCTGAAAAGCAAATTAATATATAACAAAAATCCCAGAAAGGTACTTATCTGTAGCATACGACTGAGTCAAACAAGCAAGCTGCTTCCTGAAGCTGGCGATCCAAGGTCTGATGATCACTGCAGCAGAAAAGTTCTGAAGTGGGTATGTGCAGACATCACATTTATAGCCAATGTCGGTTTATGATTCTGACATCAAACGTCGCACATACCCCTGCTCCTAAGACTTTGGTATGGTGGCCGGATGTCCAGTGCTGTGAGCAGCAACCTCCCTACAGTTATGAATACTGCAACATGAGAATAGAAGGACATTGTCAAATACAAAGTAGTGAGGCTATGCCCTACACTTCATCCCTCAAACCTGTATCTGTTATGATTTGTATTATAACTAAACCTACTCGATGATCACAACTGATAATAACACAACTACGCAGGTGAAAGCTGCACTCTCTAAAGCCAAAAACACAGCATCCATGGGACCGGACAACATCCCAGGCTGCATTTTACATGAACTTCAGAATGAACTGGCTCCCCACTTAAGCACCATGTTCAATAATAGCCTCACATCAGGCTTTGTGCCCACTGAATGGCGCACGGCAACAGTTATCCCACTCCACAAAGGGGGAGCCACCACTGATCCCGGGAACTATAGACATATTAGCCTGACAAGCCTGGTCTGCAAGGCCATGGAACGTATCATCATGGAACTCATAAACAAAGACATTGGTAACCTCCAAACTCTGGATCCCACTCAGTTCGGGTTTGTGAAAGGCAGATCATGCCTCCTGAACCTGATCGACTTCTTTGAGGCAGTCACCAAAGCCGTAGATGAGGGATAGTGGTTCACACAGACTATCTTGACCTCGCCAAGGCTTTCAACACCATCCCCCATTCTAGAATGATAGCTAAACTCAATAAACTAGGCATAAATCCCTATGTCACATGATGGGTTGCCAACTGGCTCACTGACAGAACCCGCACTGTAAAAGTTGCAGACTCCAAATCTGACCTCAAACCAGTGACAAGAGGAGTACTACAGGGTTCTGTCCTGGGACCACTCCTGTTTGGTATCTACTTCTCTGAAGTACAGGCTAACACAGAAGGCCTCTGGCTAATGAAGTTCACAGATGACTGCAAACTAGGAGCCATAGTCAAGTCCCCAAATGATGTGAACATCCTACAGAAGGGCCTCTCTGAGACAGATGCCTGGTGTCAGAGCCATGGCCTCAAGCTCAATGCCAAAAAGTGCAGTGTCAACCCCTTTGGTAAAAACTCTGTACCCATGAACTACCACATAGGCAGCAATCTACTTAACACCGAATGCGTGATAAGAGACCTTGGGACCCAGGTGGACAGTAGTCACTCCTTTGATAGTCACATCGCCACAGTAGTCAGGAAGTCCTTCTACGTGGCACACCTCATCATAAAAGGGTTCTCATGCAGGAAAAAAGAGGTCATCGTTCCCCTCTACTCGACACTCATTAGACCCATTATAGAGTACAACGCCCCTTTTGGAATGTACCTCACAAGACATCTGCAGCAGGTGGAAAGGCCACAGAAGTACCTCACAAAGAGGATTACTGGACTTAAACAAATAACCTACACTGACCGCCTCAAAAAACTCCAGCTTTACTCCGTAGCATATCGCCTACTCCGAGGTGATCTCTGCCTAACATATAAAGCTATGTCAAACCCAGAGCTGTTGGACATGCTGCATCTAAAGAAATCCCAATCCCTCAGAGCTATACACTCTAGGGACCTAAACCTTGTCACCACAAAAAAACAGGACATGCTGGAGGGATAGATTCCTATCCCAGAGACTTCCCATACTCTGGAACAGGCTACCCATCTATGTCAAGCAAAGTTCTTCATTAGCACTCTTCAAGAAAAATCTTGATGAGTGGATGGGAAATAGGAAATACACCCCGGGGATCACTTCTGTGTCTCTGCTTGACAGTGGCTCAGGAAAATAACATTTTTGGGTGGCGTAAGACAGGGAACCTTGTTGGCTAGGCTTACGTAGGCCCTTGGGCCGATAGCCTAGTACCTACCTATGAACCTATGAACCTATAAGGGTTGCATCCAAATGAAATCTAAAATGTAAATATATTTGTAGAAGACAAGTCCTCTCTTTCACCCCCATGGAAGGCAAGCAAAGCTACACAAGCAAACAATTCCACCAAAAAGGAAGAAAAGGAAATCTGTGAAAACAAATGCATAACTGCTGCTACATATTTAAAAACTACTTTAGTAGCTATTTCATATGGAAAACAGAGAGTACAGTTGTCAGCATTGATGAAATATTCTCAAGCAGATAGTTTGACCAGTTTGCACACAACAGGGAATAACTGAGCTCTCATAAAGCCTTGCTAATTAATATACTAAATCTGAGACTGCTCTATAATAAAAAGGAAAACTTGGATCCAAAAACACAGATATTCCGGGTGATATTCATAGTTCAAGGCTGTCCAGATATGTACAGAGCATCCTCAAATAGCTGCACTTCATGTATATGCAAATAAGGTCAGGGTAATGTAGCTGCATTGTATATGGAAGCTTGAAGCAAAGTCTCTAAGCATGCTTATTTTTTATAAGTGTGTAAATTGCATAAAGGTTGCCTTTTCATATGTACAAAATATTTCACAGTATCTTAAATAATATGTGTATTGGCATATCATGGGAAACCACAGCTGAGGGCAGTCATGCTTCAAGCATTATAGCAATGTTGTGGACTGCGCAACAGCTAAAACTGTTTCTTTTAAAAATTAAAGGGGTTAAGCAGTTTCATATAAGGGTATCTTTTTGTGGATACCCTCATGGTTTCATTAAAGAATAGAAAGGAGGAGATAGGAAAGACTGAAGAAAGGTAGACAAACAAAGAGAAGAGCACACAAGGGAAGCATCAAGAGGATTTGAGCTGCAGGAGGTGGGAGAGGATGGGCACTATACTTTTGTTGGGGGATAGGCCCCCCTATTTTTAGAAGTTTTATTTTTGTAAGAGACTACTGTGAGAGGGAAGTAGTGAAGAGGTTATAGAAGAAATGGTAAGTGAGGAAGTCTCAGCTCTGTATCCAGTATAGAGCCTTAAACAAGTCTACTGCTAGATGGTGTTGTAGTGGAGGTCTCCAATGTTTAAGGGGTAGGGGTCTATGTTGCCATGGTGGTCGCATCAGCTGGGTGAGTGTGTCTTGTAGACACTAAAAAGAGGTGTCAACTAGTGTAGTGTTCATGTCCATTACCTCTTCCAGTATGTCCTCAACCAAACTCTGAGGCCCCCCCTTCAGTGAGGCTTGCCAGTCTGTCATTTGCCAGAGTGCTTGTAGGACCTATGCCTCCACTCTGAACTTGTGAGGATGCCCACAGATGGGTAGAGATTGATCTCTCCTTAGCCTGTGTTTTATGTACCTGGATTGCTCCTGATGGATTTGAACCTGTATTAAAGAAAAAAATAAATGAAACAGGACTAACTGCCATTGTGGGCCATTTTAAATTTATCCAAATACCCCATGAGAGATTCGAATCCTGCACCTTGTGTCTGTAAGGAAAACACCTTAACCATTGTGCATCTTCCCACAATTGCTGATCATTATTTTAGCAAAGTAAACCTTACTCTCCTTATAGACGTAGCTGGGCAGATGACTAATTTCATATTCTTCATTGACATTTTTATTTCTGACTGTTAAGTTAATCCTGTTCTCATTACAAGCTTTACTATTAACTAAGCTTTCTCTAAAAAAATCAAGGACCTCCTCTTGGGGTATGGTGGTAAATAAATGTATCACGTCTATAGTAAGAAACGTAAAGGGCTCAGATAAATCAACACCCCTGAGTCTTTCTAAACAATGCCATGAGTCCCGTAAAATATGTTCAGATTCCCCCAAAACTATTTTGGTAAAGGAGTCCACAAAGGCTGCAAATGGCTCAGTTTTGGACCCTGTGGCAGCCACAATAAGTCTAAAAGGGGGGTTAAAAGTAGACTTGTGTGTCTTCTGTATGCCGTAAATTACCAGAATAACAGGATGTGGAACCGACAAATACTTGTGTTCTTCTTCATCTAATATACCTGAAATAGTGCATCTAACAAAAATAAATAAATTTTCGAATAGGCCCTGTTAACCTCATTGATACTGGCCTGCATGTAAGTAGACTGGTCGTTTAAAATTTCAGACATCCTGAAGGCATAGTCATACTGTGACATAATGACCATGCCCCCACCTTTGTCAGGTTTCATCAAATGTAACTCATGATTATTAGCTAAGCTAAATAGTATCTTTCTCTCATCAGCATACAGATTATCTTGAACTTTTTTATTATTGTTAGAATTCAAAATCCTTCTCATTTCGGCTTCACAGAGCCTTTCAAAAACGAATAGGTCTACATTTGGAGGTGCTATGAATAAGCTACTCCAGTGCAGTGAAGCTTTATCCTTGGTTAAAGAGTTACCATTAAAAAATAATTTTAAATTAAACTGTCAAATTAATCAACACATCTTCTGATGTATAGCATTCAGTTCATCCTCTGTTTGATAGATGGAAGCTTTAAAATAGGAGAATTAACATCCTCTGTGCAGAAACTAACAGGACTTATTACAAGGGGAGAAATAGCTGCTGCTGTGAGTTCAAATAATGTTACTCTCACAAGCACGCAAGCCAAGCTGTACACTCTGAACATGCCCCCTGAGGTAGGAAGGAGTGCTTCTGGCCAATTCAATCAACAGCAGTCGGCTCAAGGGCATGACTTCGGCAAATGGCTTAGGTTGTCCACAGCATGTTTCTCAGACTTGAACGAGGAGAGAAACGAGCGGCCCACTTTGAGCAAGCAGTTGGATTTTTTTTTGAGAAAACAGTAAAAAAGTTTAAAAGTCTTCAACTGGATAGTGCCTTTCTGAATAAATCCATATCATTAAAGCAGATTCCTAAAGGTCTTCGGATATGGAAGCTGCCTATGGGAATTGAGGTTAGTTCCCCTGCTTATAGTAAACTTGTTGAAATTTTCAATAATACAGGTTTGGATATGTTAAAAATTATTATAAAGCACAATACTTCCAGGCTGGCAGTCCTGGAAGATGAACTGAATGCTATACATCAGAATATTGTTAAAGATTTGTTGTTTAGTGAATATCTTAACAAATACAACCAGATTTTAAAGGACGCTGAGAACTTTGTGAAAAAGAGTATGAACACTAAACTGAAAAAATTGGTTAGGGATATGAATGACTATCAAAATGACTGTGGATACCCTATTGGTGCAAAGGACCCTAAGAGGGGTGTGGGTTTATCTGTGGGTTTGATTCAGACTGGGTCTATTGACAATATTGAGGTGTCTGAATTAAATAACAAGCATTTTTTGGAGGAGAACAACAGGCCGATAAGGTCCGAGAGGTTGAGGAACAGAGGGAAGGGGGTCAATACAACAACAGCAGGTCACACAACAATGGGAACTATTACAACAAGAGTTATCACTACAAGAACAGCAGGGGCCGTGGGCCCAATTAAATGTATTACTGGACAGTGGGAGTTTATACTCGGATGAAGTACTGGGTGACTGTGAGTCCCTTGTCGATTGTGATGTACCTGCTGAACCCTCACATTGTGATATATTTAAGAAATATGACTTTACTATTTACAGTTATACTGCAATGACTATTAATAAAGTTCATCACAGTTTATTGAGCAAGGATACAACTTTTGTTCCTGAGTTTTCCTTGGATATTGCTGATGTACTGATTAATTTGAAATTGTACACTAGACAGCTTAATTTAAAATTATTTTTTAATGGTAACTCTTTAACCAAGGAAAAAGCTTCACTGCACAGAAGTAGCTTATTCATAGCACCTCCAAATGTAGACCTATTAGTTTTTGAGAGGCTCTGAGAAGCTGAAATGAGAAGGATTTTGAATTCTAACAATAATAAAAATGTTCAAGATAATCTGTATGCTGATGAGAGAAAGATACTATTTAGCTTAGCTAATAATCATAAGTTACGTTTGATGAAACCTGACAAAGGTGGGGGCATGGTCATTATATCACAGTATGACTACACCTTCAGGATGTCTGAAATTTTAAACAACCAGTCTACTTACATGCAGGCCAGTATCAATGAGGTTGATAGGGCCTATTCGAAAATTGATTTATGTTTGTTAGATGCACTATTTCAGGGTATGTTAGATGAGGAAGAATACAAGTATTTGTCGGTTCCACATCCTGTTATTCCAGTAATTTTTGGCATACCGAAGACACACAAGTCAACTTTTAACCCCCCCTTTTAGACCTATTGTGGCTGCCACAGGGTCCAAAACTGAGCCATTGGCAGCCTTTGTGGACTCTTTTCCAAAATAGTTCTGGGGGAATCAGAACATATTTTAAGGGACTCATGGCATTGTTTAGAAAGGCTCAGGGGTGTTGATTTATCTGAGCCCTTTACGTTTCTTACTATACACGTGATAAATTTATTTACCACCATACCCCATGAGGAGGGCCTTGATTTTTTTTTAGAGAAAGCTTAGTTAATAGTACAACTTGCAATAAGAACAGGATTAACTTGTTGGTTGATCTAATGGAATTGGTCCTTAAGAATAATTTTTTGCTTTTCGAAGGGGAAATATACCAACAAATTGCAGGAGTGGCCATGGGAGACAAGTGTGCTCCCTTGTTTGCCAACTTGGTACTTCTATACTGGCAAGTAAACTATATCTTCACATCTCGATTTATGTCCTAGATCCTGTTATATAACATATGCTTGGATGATATTCTGATTCTATGGAAAAGGACTGAACAGGAGGCCAATGAGTTCCTTGAATTTTTAAACATCACCACCACTTTTTTCAGGTTCACCAATTTTTGTCATGCGTGTGAGATAAATTATTTAGACATCCAGCTGAATTTTGATGGGGGGATTCTTGAAAGTGGTATCCACAGGAAGGAAACTTTTTCGAATTCTATGCTCCATTTTAGCAGTTTTCACCCTTATCACCGGAAGAAGGTAATTATTAAAGGGCAGATGGTCAGACTGTCGAGACTGGTGAGCAACTCTGATACTTTTAAATGTCAGTTGTTTCAACTTGTAGGGGTGTTTTTGGATAGGGGATATCCCTTAAAATTAATTCTGATGGTCAAACATGAGGTTTTAAAGAAGAGAGATACTCTCTACCAACCTATTCTTCGTGCTGGGTTACCAGTAAAACCACCCCAACAGCAGTCTGACGGGTCATCTACAATGGTCCTTAGATACAATCACCTCTCCCAAGACATTGTTTCAGCCACCAACTATGCATGGCACTTTGGTCTTAAGGATGCAAGCAAGGAAATTCTTGGCCATAGACCTAGGATTGTTTATAGTTGAGGGAGAAATGTTAAGAACATTATGGAGAATTCCAGTTGTAAGTCTTTTACATCTAGAATGTACAAATGTGGGACCTGTAGGGTTTGTAAGTACATCAGTGATGGCCCATATGTGTCCATACCTGGTTATTCTTTGAGCTGTTCGGGAAGGTGCAGCTGTAACACTAACATGTTAGCATATGTTGCCACCTGTATCAGCTGCACCAGTTTTTATGTGGGCAAAACTGCACGAAGACTTAAGGAAAGGATTACTGAATATGTTAGGGCCATCAGAAACAAAGATGCCCACAATGCACTTTATAGGCATAGTACATGTTGCACTAATTTTAAAAAGTGTATCTACTTTGTCATTAACAAGGTGAAAAGTAATGAAAGAGGAGGTGTCTTAAAATTAAAGGTGGAAAATTTGGAGACTATGTGGCAACTTAGGCTAAATGTCATGCATCTACCTGGCCTTAATGACAGTATTGCTATTCTTCCTACACTTAAGGCTAAAGCAAAGTAATTAAATTAAATAAAATTTCCTTTTTTTCATATTTAGCAACGTATATCAGCATCACAATATTTTTTTATTTTTAAGCATATTGTGTAAGTGCATTTTTATCTTGCATTTTGGTTTAATCATGTTTTATATTCTATGTATAATCAATTGTTTTTTTTTTAATTCATGTGATGATGTCATTAAATGTGGATTGGTCAGTAGGTATGGGATGGGGTATTTAAATGTTGTTTGTACTAACCAACATTACTCTGATGAAGCCATTCTTATGGTGAAAGCGCTCAGTCATTGGGATCTTTGTGTTTTGTGCTATTATATCGGTGAAATCACATTTGTGTTGGGATTTTTTTTTTTTCATTGTTTTTTGCTTCATTGGAAGACTTGGTGTTTCTATAAACAAAGGTATGGCATCTAAGTCCACGGAAGTAATTTATTTAGAATTCATCAGAGCTATCATTGAGTACAGTGCCCCTTTGGTATGTACTTATTACAATTGGAATGCCCACAGATGTACCTCACTAAAAGAATAAAGGCCATCAGTAAAATGTCCTATGGAGGCCGTCTTAAGGCACTATCCCTTGTATTGTGTCTCACACAGGCTTTTGAGGGAAGATCTATGCCCGACACACAGGGCATTGTTAGACCTCACTCTGATGGACCTCCTGTATATCCACAAAACAAACAGCACCAGAATTACCTGTTAAAAAGACTTAAATTTTGCCTGTGATATAAATAGGACCTGCTGTAGAGATAGGTCTGTATCCCAGAGACTACCCCATCTATGGAACAGGCTCCCCATCTATGTGAAGCAGAGCTCCTCTCTAAACCAATTACAACTTGGACAATTGGATGGGAAACCATAAATTCGTCCCTGGTTTGCAATTATGTCTCTAATAGACACAGGTAACCGTTAAATGGTCCATCTACCAGGCCCATGCTTACACTTATCAAGGGTATCAGAACTTGTCAGAGATTTGGGATGCATGGCTAGGCTTAAAAGCTTAAAAAGGCCCTTGTGGTTGTTAGTCTAGTAAACACGTACAAATCTATGAACCTATTAGGAAATAGTTGCAGTGTGTTTGATATGTGCTTTTTAAAACTGAAAACGTTATAACTGAACAAGACATTACTGCTATTCTCCATTGTTATTCCCACCTTCTTATTGAACTTGTTAATGCTAACTGTGCATAAGATAGAAATACAGATGTGTAGTGAATCTATTGTTTTAGTAATGTCAGTGAGGGAACAGTACCTGTCAGTATCAGACAGATCTGCATTTTTGTACTGAAAAATTTGAAGATGTACTCTGACATCACAACTGTGTTAGATTGTTCTGTGTAGTTGCGTTGGTGGCAAGAATAACAAACCAGTGGATTACATTTTATCTACTGATGTAATGCAGACAGTACAATGGCAAGTGTCTGACAGTAGCCCCCTTTTTCCCTATATAGTACAGATGGAGAATAAGGGATCCAGTCATAGAAATGATAATTTTAGCTGTGAGGGAAGTGATAACATTACAAAGAGGTGCTAAGTGTAGAAATTACTCTGAACTACCTCAGGAAACATGTAAAGTTCTGGCAATGCAATAGGAAATCTGCTGTGACATGGTTAAGGATCAAACCAGTGCAATAGAGAGACAACTAGAAATGATTAGGGTCCTACAGGGTATGTATGAAAATTGCAGACACTGCTTTAAATTGGCAGTGAGACAGGATGGTGCCAAGGTTTCACTTCTGCGTAGTATGGTGGTGCACCTGGCATCAGTTGCAACCTCCACTCATACACTGGTTAAGACATACCAGAGTCAAGCTGGGCTCACAGTGATCAGGGGAACAGGACGGGGTACAGTTCAGACACATAGGGGAAGATCACATGATAGTATCACTGGCTAACAAGATTCCTCACAGGCCATGTTCATGGTCATCTACATCTAGAACAATATTGTGGTCAAAAAGCACTGTCAGATCACTGACAGGAGGATCACCTTCCTCCTCTAGATCACACCATTCGACTAACTCACTTTACACTTCTCATGGAAGGCCATCCTCCAAATCTGCTGCCTCATGCACAGGCCTATCAACAGAAGATGTGTTGTACCATCACCAGGCCTATCAACAAAAGATGTGTACGACTCCTTTGATCTAGAGCTACTGTGTTTTAACATTTCTTTGTAAGTATGGTTGTATAATGAAATGTAATGATTAGTTGGTGTTGTGGGGTGGACATATATGCCAAGTTATTCCCTTTCCTGCTATTACTTTCACAATATTCAGGAGCTGCAATCTTGCACATTTTAATTAAATACAATTGTGTTGTGGGAAGGATGGAAGTCTATGTACATATGCTAAGTACATACACATCTTATTACCGCACAATTGAAGAGAGATTCTGACCTCATCGATATTTTACATGACAGTAAGAAAGACATGTGATGTGCAGTGCAACATAATTCTTTACATATAAATTGAAAATTAAAGTTACATTTCAAACTGCTGACAGTGCCTGTTTATTTTGAAAACTAAATAAATAATAGCAAAAAGCAGTTATTAAATAAAGCACGTACAACTGTTGATACTTTCCAGTGTTACTCCAGTTGAGTAAGAGAGCACTCAGGCAAACAGCTATTAAGAAAAAAAATATCTTAAGATGATAGAGAATGTCAGATGAACAATGACAGTAGAACATGCACCACAAAGCATAGCTCACAGGTATCACTGCATACTTCAATTATACTATACATGTGTTTTTAAGGAAACTGTAGCCCGAATGTCCTGGTCCATAGTTCTAGAATAAATGCTACCTCTTAACCTGTGCAGTTCCATGCCATGCATGAACCTGCCGCATGGGGTCCCTTACTACTGCTGCCAGCTGGCCATTATTAGTCATAATGTGACTACAACTGGGAGCTGCTGTGACACCATGGGTCAATTTGCCACCAGACTGGCGCAGAATCATATTATGCAGAATCCAACAGGCAGTGAACGTCCTAAATGCAGTAGCTGGGTCATACTGAAAGGCAACCCCAGACTTGTCCAGGCACCTGAAATGTCTCTTCAGAAGGCCAGATACCCTTTCAATCACAATGTGGGTTTGGGACATGAATGTGTTATATTATTTATTATGTATTTATTTATTTAAATTTGTTGACCAGGAGTGTCCGACTGGACGTGGGTCCATTTTCAGCGGAGGCCCGGGGAGAAAAGCTCCACAGTAAAATAAACAGACAGTAGTTACATCGGATTACATAGCGATTAACAATTTAACATAGAAATTACTTACAACATATTTACAGATGAAGAACATAGTACATCAGTAGACAACTAGAATCTTTATCTGTGAAGTACATAACAGGCATTAACAAATGTAACAATGAGAAGTTCCTGCTGTATAATAAGTACTAGGCTTATGAGCATCTGAGCTTGCTATCATCAAGGTAGTTAGTGGAGATGAAAAAAAGGTAGTAGTTGGATGGGGTGGATGATATTAGAGTGGGAGTTGCAAGGGCATAGCCAGCATGTTTTTAGGTGCGCTTTTAATAAAGTTTTGAAGTTGGTGCATGATGGTATGGAGGTAATTGTGGATGGGAGTGAGTTCCATAATTTGGCTATGGCACAAGAGAATAGTGCTTCACCAGCAGAGTTATTGGCTTTAGTGATCTGCAAGTGATTTTTGTTGCTGGATCTTAGTGGTCTGGTGGTGCGATAGGGTTGGAGTAGATTCTGGAGGGATGGGACATTTAGTGGATGGTTTACTAGTTTGTGCGCGAGTGAGAGTTGATACCACTGAAGGAGGTGAGGGAGTTCAAGCCAGCCCAGTTCAGCAAGTGAGAGACAGTGGTGACTACGGTAGGATGCCCCTGTGGCGAATTTGGCGATTTTGTTGTAGCAGGTCTCTAGCTTGTTTAGATCACATTGCCTTAGGTTGGTATATACTGGAGAGGCATAAAGTAGGGTGGAGATAAGGTGAGAATTTGCTATTGAAATCTTTGCTGCTTTGGTGAGAAATTCTTTATTTTTATATAATGCTCCTAGTTTTCTGTGGACTTTTTTTATGGTCATGGATATGTGAATGTCAAATTTTAGTTTATTGTCTATTTCCACTCCTAGCAATTTGGTGTGTTCAGTTGGGTATATAGTGGTGTTGTCTTTTGCTGTGATGTTAAAGTGAGAGTTGTTTTGAGTATGTTTGGTGGGTTGGAAGATGAGTAGTTTAGTTTTGTTTGGGTTGAGTTTTAATTGGGCATCGGATAACCATGTTTCAACAGAGGAAAAGGCTTCCTGTGTGACTTTTTGCAGTTTGGGTAGGGACTGGGCTGAGCAGATGATGGTTGAGTCATCTGCGTATTGGATGAGTGTGCCATGTTTGGTGGCAGAGGCTAGATTATTGGTGTAAACGGAGAAAAGTAGGGGTCCAAGGATGGATCCTTGGGGAACCCCTATGGAGACAGGTAGTTGGGGAGATATGTCATTCTGCCATACAACGGATTGTTGGCGGTCAGACAGGTAACTCTGAAACCAGTTGGTGACTGATTGTGAGAAGGATAGGTTATTGAGGACAGAGATAAGTTGTTTGTGTGGGACCATGTCAAATGCTTTAGATAGGTCTAGGAAAGTAGCAGAGGAGAGATAGCCATTGTTTTATGCTGAAGGATAGTGCTAGTAAAGGAGAGTAAGGCAGTGGTGGTGCTATGGTTTGGTCGGAAACCATGCTGAGTACTGGAAAGAAGGTTGTTAGTAAGGAGGTAGTGTGAGACCTGAGAGTGTATGCATCTCTCTAGTATTTTGGAGAGTGGAGAGAGAATAGCTATGGGGCGGTAACTGGTTAGTTCTGCAGAGGGTCCGCCTTTGTGGAGGGGAATTATATGTGAGACTTTCCACAATGTGGGAACGTAACTTTCTGACAGAGATCGGTTAATCAAGATGGATACTGGGTGGGCCGGAGCATCAGCTGCGATTTGTAGGTATTCACTTGGGAGGTTGTCTGCTGCTAATTTGGTGGGTTTAAGTTTAGTTAAGAGTTTTTTATGTTGGAGGTAGGTACAGGAAAAAGAGAAGGCAGTGGGGAGATTACTAGTTGAAGGTGTGGGTTGGAGGGAGGGTTGTGTTGTTTAGCTAGTGATAGTATGGTTTGGGTGAAGTGTGTGTTGAATGAGGTAGCAATATTTTCTGAGGAGTGTGGGATGTTAGGTGGAGGGGTACTGACTTTATCTGGGTGGAGGATGGAGTTTATGGAGGACCAGAATTGTTTGGGGCTGTGTTGTGAGGAGTGTAGGGCAGACTGGTAGTATTGGAATTTGTCCCATTTTATTAGCTTTTTGACTCTATTGCGTAGTTCTAGGAATTTCTGTCTAGCTGCGGGGGTTTTGGTTTTGCGCCAGTGCTCCCAGGCTTTATCCCTGTTTTTAATTTCTGACTTAGTGGTTTTCTGTAGCCATGGGGAGGGTTGTGCTTTGGTTCTGGAAAATCGTATGGGGGCATGGTAATTAAGGATGTTCAGGAAGGTAGTATTAAAAAATTCAACTGCGTCATCTAGACTGAGGTACTTTAGGGGATGCCAGTTATATTCTTTGAGGGATGAGATGAATGTGAGTGGGTTAAAGTTTATTTTTTTACGTATTTGACAATAGATGACAGGTTTAGCTTGGTACAGGTATTTTTTGAGTAGGAATGTTGGGGAGTGATCACTGAGGCTATCTGATAAGCAGCCTGTTATATATGACTGGGGGTTCTTACTGACTAGTATCCAATCCAGGGTAGTGTGCTTGCTGGAGTTTTTATTTATCCTTGTTGGTGACTGGACTAGTTGGGTGAAGCCATGAAGTTGTACATGATGGGTTGGATTGTTGCCAGAACAGGATTGACAGTCAATATTGAAATCACCTAAGATGATAGTTTCTTGGGGGAGATGGTGGGTCGCTTATATTTCTCCCCTACAGCTCCAGAAGAATTTCTCACCAGTCATGAGCATCCTCTTTAAAAAAATTAAAAAAGAAAACTAAATAAAAATAAATAAATAAATAAGAGAGGGACCAAGAGGAAAAACAAAATAAAAAAAAAAAAAACAGGCACACACAAATTAATATACAGCAATTACCTTTAACATTAATAATTACGTGCTTAAAAAAATACTTTCCACTTATCAACAAGATTACCATAAAGTTAGCTAGTGTGCCTCATATGGGATTTGTGTGCACTACCAGGATGCTGGGCAGGACATTGGTGATGCACCCCGATGCATCACACTACCTGCAAGTGATGGAATGGAAGCCATTCCTATTGTGGCACCACTCACCATGTGGACTAGGAGGGGCTCTAATTACAACATGAGTGCAATCTATCTAATCTGGAAATGTGCCATCCCATAAAAGGCATGCATAGTCCAAAGTTTGTCTTGAGGTAATACCAGGAAATAGGTGTACTGATCCAAATGTGCCAAGACTACATCCAGAAATTCCCTCAATATCCTTGAAGCAGAAGCCTGTGAGATCCCCAAGGTGTCCCCAGATTGTCTGTGGAAGGTTCCTGTAGCTAGTATAGTGAGATCTATACATACCTCGGTGTCCACAGGACTAGAAGTCGACACATTCCTCCATGCCACTATGGCAGTCAAACATGTCCTGTAAGAACCTTATAATGTTCATGTCCACTGTAAACCTATCAAGGATTTCCTGATTATCAAATCTATAATGAGTAATCCTTTGCCTATGTTTCTATCTTCTTGGTGGATGATTGCTGCTGAATGCAGGGGGTTTTGGCCCAGCCAACACAAGCAACTCTTATCTAGAAATAACAAAGCTTAGTGCAACAGAGAGCATTTTCACCATCTGCAACTCTAATACATTTGGCAAGTCTTCCCTTTTTATATTGCATCTGTGACAAGTGTGGGAAAGTGGGAAAAACTGACTGAAGTGCAGTTGGTGTAAAACAGCCTTAAATAGCTTAAGAGCGTTTATGTCACTTCTCAGTACCAACTGATTATCTGCTCATTTGCATACCTACCTTCAGGGACACAGCAAATAGGTGTAATCTGCTTCTTTGAATCATGGCTTAACTGTACCAGTTTGTTCTCACCCCCTAATTCCCTAACCACTCCATATATATAAGTGCAGTACTTCTTTTTTTAAAACTAATATTATTTATTTTTTTGGCTATAAAAATATTCAGTGTATACCTCTTATAACTCTTAAGATTGACTACATCAAAGTAAAATTCAAATTCTTATATTAAATCAACAGTTCTAGGCCACCTAGTTATATAAAACACTGGAATAACAAACCTCAAAAGTAATCATTACTCTAAAGACCTTTTTCTCTCACTCCTATTACACATTCCCATGTCCAGTAGTATCCTAAACATCTGCTCAAGAGATCTTAATCTCTTATGCAAAATAAACAGAACGTGGGAAACAAGGGTTTGTATCACAAACAATACTGCTTCTGTGGCGCCATCTTTCACTGCACATAAAGCAAAGTACTTCTCTTACTTGATTCAAATGTAAATTAGACAAATTGATAGGTAAATGCAAAATCACCCACAGTTTAACACCACAGTCATCCTGGATAGGGGAAACATGTAAATTCTCCCAAAATATCCTTGTTCAGCCCATCTCTGGGTTATTTTTATGCAAAATATCAGGGCTAAAATCTACCACAGGAATATAAGGGTAGGCTTCCAAAAATCCTCACAGACCAATAACTTATTAAGTACTTAGAAACACCTGATACGGAATATGAGCAAGAACTATTTAGAAACCATGCAAACAGATTAGTATTACGTAATCTGTACTGGGACACAGAAGGGAACAGTGTAGTTAGCTGTTCATTGCCCCAGGAATTCTTTGCACTTTATAAATCTAATCGATTACCACATGTTAGTTTGACTAAGGACAAGAATGTGAAATGGGCAGACCTAGGAGAAAAAGTCACAAAGTGGGAAAAACAGACGGAGTTAGAACTGTCAGAGCAGGGAGTACAGAAGCAGAAGTTAAATTGGATAACACAAACACACCCAGCTGTACACTTGCAGTCTAGCAAGGACAGCTGATTAGCACTCTTACTAGAAGAGGAAGAGAATGCCTTACAGAGCATACCAGAAATTCTCTGGTCAACAGGAAAATCAGATGTAGGTCTCATTCATACAGCAGGACCAGTTACTATCACGCCAACATCAGCATTTAGACCACAGAAGAGACAGTATCCCTTAAGGAAAGATGCACAAGTAGGAATCAAACCTATAATGGCAGCTTTACTTAAGGAAGGAGTACTGGTAGAATCTCCCAATTCACCATGTAACACACCCTTATTTCCTGTCAGGAAAGCAAACAGAGAATGGCGTATGTTCCAAGATTTACAAGCTGTAAATGAAGCAGTAATACCTAGAGCACCTACAGTGCCAGAGCCACACACCCTATTGAATGATTTGAAGCCTCAACAGAAGTATTTTTCTGTGGTAGATATTAGCAATGCATTCTTTTCCATAACGATACACCCTGACAGCCAACATTGATTTGCATTCACATCTCAGGGGAAAAGGTATACATACACGTGACTACCACAGGGATATTGTGAAAGTCCAACAATATTCTCACAAGAGATGGCAAGCAACTTGGTGGGATTTAGCCCACCGAGAGACAGTCAGATTTTACTTTATAAAATGTCCACATGCAGGTAGAGAAAACAGCCGAATAATCCACAGTCTCTGTCACTTCAATTACGAATTCCAATTCCAGTAGGGTATAAAAAGTTATTTATTCAGCTAGAAAAAGTTAGCGCTTTCACCAAAGAGGCTTTCTCAAACTACAATGCTGCCATTTAAAAAACATCATTTAAATATGTAAAAAACAAAGCTGATAGGTTCAAAGTTAATTAATTAGATATGCTAAATACTTCATCATTGATTCATTTAAAATGGTATGCATTCATTATAACCTATACATACAAAGAGTCACAAACCACACTAAAACATTTAAAATATACAATACCCTAAATATACAAATATATAATATATATATATATATATATATAATAAATATAAATAAACATATAATAAATAAAACCAAAAATTAGTGTCTAAAAAGTCTTCTCTTTTTTAGAAGTGGTTTCACTTGTGTTTTGTCATTTAGTCCAGGCTTCTTATCTGCTCTCAGCCTGACTATCCATCTGAGCTCAGTCTCTTGTAAGCGAGCATCTACATCCCCACCTCTAATATCTGATAGGACATGTTGCATGACACTAAAAACAAAATAATGTTCAGCACCCATACTTTTAACATGTTTTGCAAGTGCATTATGTTCGGACCCAATTCTAATGCTATAAACATGTTCCCTGATGCGCTCCCTAAGCTGTCTGCACATCTTGCCTACATAGAAAGATGTGCATGAGACGCACCAGGCTAAGTACACCACATTTGTAGTTGTACAGAATGTGTTAGTCTGAAATACAAACGCCAATTTGGTTATGGCTGACTGGGAAGTGGAATCACTGTTTCCTATGGCTGGTTTCAGTGAGAATGTAGGCTATTATAGAAGATTTGTAGATGACCTCTTCCTAATTTGGAAAGGTAGTGAGGCATCTCTGATCCGATTTGTGGAAGAGCTTAATGGCCTTACAGATTTTCTTAAGTTCACAGTGAATTATTCTAAGTCAAGTATATCATTCTTGGATGTTAGTATTACTAGACTTGCTAATGGCCTATTAAATACTTCCATACATAGAAAGCCATGTTTTAGGAACACTCTATTACAGCGGCGGAGCATGCATCCAAGGTATGTTTTTGAAAACATAATGAAAGGGCAGTCTATGAGGGCTTCGCGTTTAAACCCTAATACTACAGGTTATTCTTTGGAGGTGTCTGCCCTTAAAAGTAGGCTTTTGAAAAGACAGTACGCCACTAGGGATGTGGAGAGGAATATAGAGTTAGTTAACTCTCTAAGAGAAGGCTCGGCTAAACCCTATTTTTCTGATTGGAAGGGTGTTAACCCTGTTGATTCTATTGGTAAAATAGAACCCCTTAGGATCCCTATGAATTTCACTAGGGATGTTAGTATCATTAGAGGGGTAGTGAGGAAACATTGGGACGTCTTGAAGTTGGATGAAGAGTTATCCGGTGTGGTGGGGCAGGATCCGAGTTTTACATATAAGAACAAACAAAATATTAAGAATAAACTCTGTGACAGATCGGTTCGTAGGACATTGAATATAAGGAATGGTAGTTTTAACACTCAGCCCTGTGGTAAATGCAATCAATGCAAGTATGTGGATTTAGGTTTGACCTTTACACACCCCATTACTGGGATAGTTTATGAATTTAGGACCAACACATTCTGTACAACTACAAATGTGGTGTACTTAGCCCGGTGCATTTCATGCACGTCTTTCTATGTAGACAAGACGTGCAGACAGCTTAGGGAGCGCATCAGGGAACATGTTTATAGCATTAGAATTGGGTCTGAACATAATGCACTTGCAAAACATGTTAAAAATATGGGTGCTGAACATTATTTTGTTTTTAGTGTCATGCAACATGTCCTATCAGATATTAGAGGTGGGGATGTAGATGCTCGCTTAGAAGAGACTGAGCTCAGATGGATAGTCAGGCTGGGAGCAGATAAGAAGCCTGGACTAAATGACAAAACACAAGTGAAACCACTTCTAAAAAAGAGAAGACTTTTTAGACACTAATTTTTGGTTTTATTTATTATATGTTTATTTATATTTATTATATATATATATTATATATTTGTATATTTAGGGTATTGTATATTTTAAATGTTTTAGTGTGGTTTGTGACTCTTTGTATGTATAGGTTATAATGAATGCATACCATTTTAAATGAATCAATGATGAAGTATTTAGCATATCTAATTAATTAACTTTGAGCCTATCAGCTTTGTTTTTTACATATTTAAATGATGTTTTTAAATGGCAGCTTTGTAGTTTGAGAAAGCCTTTTTGGTGAAAGCGCTAACTTTTGCTAGCTGAATAAATAACTTTTTATACCCTACTGGAATTGGAATTCGTAATGGAAGTGACAGAGAGTGTGGATTTTTCGGCTGTTTTCTCTACCTGCATGTGGACATTTTATATTTTATCAGTATTTTTATACTTGGATGCAGGAGAGTTAATCCCTTCTTTGGTTTGTTGTTCTTTGATTTGTTAGATTTTACTTTATGTAGACGACATCCTGCTGGCAGCTCCCACCCAGCAAGAATGCAGAGAAGATACCATAGCATTATTACATTTTTTAGCCACTCAAGGACATAAAGTAAACAAGAACAAGTTGCAGCTTTGGAAAAAGCAAGTTAAATAGCTGGGATATGTAATATCCAAAGAAGGCAGAACATTAGATTAAGATAGGAAAATAGCAATTTTACAAGCACCCAAACCGACTACCAAGAAGGAAATGATGTCCTTCCTGGGTACGACTAATTTTTGTCGGAGCTGGATTCCAAACTATGCCTTGGAGTCTGCTCCACTGACCAACTTGATATACAAGAAGCCTATGGCAGCACAAGATTTATTACAATGGACACCAGAAGCGGAATCAGCTTTCTGCAAACTAAAACAATTGATAGCATCCTCATTAGTTTTAGGATTACCAAACTATCATAAACGCTTTTTCCAAACTGTAGATTGTAAGCAAGGTTATATGACATCAGTGTCAACACAGCAACATGGGGACAAACAACGCCCCGTAGCTTACTATTCATCATAGCTGGACCCAGTGGCGTGATCCCTGCTCCACTGTGTACAAGCAGTAGTCGCAGCTGTAATGGCAGTACAGACTTCAGCCTCAGTAGTGTTGTTCCACCCTCTCACATTGAGAGTGCCCCATGCAGTCACGATTATTTTACTGCAAAAAAAAGTAGCATATCTTTCTCCTGCTAGACATCTTTCCTGTATCACTATACTGTTCAGCCAACCTCATATGACAATTGTATGATGTACAACTTTGAATCCGTCTACCTTGCTCCCAACCCTTGCGGACGGCACACCACACAGCTGCCTGCAGGAGATTGAGCAAAAGACACTGCCTAGAAAAGATCTAATGGGTGTTCCCTTGGATGATGCCGAGGTGACATATTACGTGGACGGCTCATGCAGAAGGGGTCCTACAGGGCAGAACCTAGTAGGGTATGCAGTAGTTTCTAATATTGAGATTTTAGAAGCAAAGTCTTTACCACACAACTTATCTGCACAAGCAGCGGAATTGGTTGCCTTGACACGGGCGTGTACCTTGGCAAAGGGTAAATGTGTAAACATTTTTACTGATAGCCAGTATGCTTTTTCTACTGTACATGTTTTTGTGCAACAGTGGAAGAATAGAAGAATGATAACATCTACTGGCAAACTGATTAATCATGCGCAGTTTATTTTAGATTTGTTAGAATCTATTCAGTTACCTCAGAAAGTAGCTATTTGTAAATGCGTAGCTCATACCAAGCAACAGGATAGGATTTCAAAAGGTAATGCGAGAGCTGATACAGCTGTAAAGCAGGCAGCTTCAGCTTCAGAAATATTTCTTTTGAGTGAGGAATTACAACCTTCTGAGATTTTAGATTTAGAAATATTGAAAACAATGCAGACACTTACTATGAAAGTAGAAAAACAGAAATGGATAAAACGAGGAGCAATTCTTGAGAAAGGGCTGTACATCTCCAAAGAAGGAAAACTGATTTTGCCGTCTAATTTGTTTAGATATGCAGCTTTGTTGAGCCATGGGCAGTGCCATGTCTCAACAGGGGGGATGGTACAGTTAGTGAATCGAGTGTTCACAACATATGGATTTATAAACTACACTAAAAATTTTTGTGCAGCATGTCATGTTTATAATAAGCATCATGCACAAGGGGCATTGAAGCCTAAGCAAGGGAGTTTCCCTGCACCACCATACCCGTTCCATACTATCTGTATGGATTTCATAGAACTGAACAAATGCAAAAATAAGAAGTATTGTCTTGTCATTATAGATATGTTTTCCAAATGGGTGGAAGCTTTTCCGACCAAAAATCCAGATGCAGCTACTGTTGCAAAAATTCTTGTTAGGGAAATTATTCCTAGATTTGGCATACCGGAAAAGATCTACAGTGACAATGGCGCACACTTTGTAAATCAAACTATACAACAGTTGAGCCGATATTTTGGAATTTCTTTGAAAAACCATTGTGCATATCATCCACAATCTGCAGGACTAGTAGAGAGGCATAATGGGGTTTTGAAAAGTAAACTTACGAAGTTAATTAGTGAGACACAAAAAAAATGGGTGTACTGCCTGCCTCTGGCACTGTTGAGCATGAGAACTGTTCCAAATGCAAAGGGGTTAACTCCTTTTGAAAAATTATTTGGGAGGGCATATTATATACCTCAGTGGAAACCTCTCATGCCTGCAGACCAGGAGGCCGACAGTTCACTCGCAGAATATATGAGACGACTTCTAAGTAATAAACAACTTTTGCAGTTAAATTCTGTTTCAGATAAAGAAAAAAACAGACCATCAGAAGCAGCAGTAGTCCCAGGCACGTGGGTCTGGGTGAAGACCATTAAGAAGAAGAATTGGACGTCACCGAAGTGGGAAGGGCCATACCAAGTGCTACTGTCAACACCCACTGCAGTCAAGATCGCAGAGCAAGCATCCTGGATTCATCTGACACACTGTAAACTGGTTAAAAACTTTGAACTGGACAAAAAACTTGTTACTGTTACACAACAAGAACAAAATGACCAGATATGGAGCAAATAGGAATGCAGAACAACCTCAGAAGTATTGCATGATCATTCTGTTTACTATACTGATAACAATAATCTTTTTGCTGTGGCCTTTCCTTTTTCCAGCCACACGAGCTGAACTGAATAAACGTGATGCATTACTCATAGACTGGCATCCAAACTTTAACACTTACCAAGCCATCAAACATGTGTATGCTGAGACTTTTAATGTTTCAAATTGTTGGGTTTGTACAGCTATAACAACAGCATACAGGGGATTATTAATGACTGCTGTCCCCCTAGCGGTCAATGAGACCTGGGAAAATTTGATTTTTGATACTACAACTGTAAAATCACAAGACAAAACAGCATTGTACCTGCCTGTTACACAAAAGGGAATTGTGTGTTTTTACAAAAATGATACTGTTCAGGTGGGTTGGAGCAATTGTAATGTGACTCTTCCTTACAAATGTTATACCAAAGCTAATAATGCAGGTTCTATTTGTGATACAAACTATGACTCATTTCTTGAATCAATGCACAAAACAGTTAATGAAGTACAACATAATCCTGTTCTTTTTAAGCAACTATCTATCATTGATAGAAAAATGTTTCATGCAGGGCAAGTATATATTAATACTAAAGTAGAGGATTGTTATTTTGTGTGTGGGAAAAAAAGCATACCAATGGTTACCTAAGAATTGGTCCGGCAGTTGTTTTTTGGGTTACCTGGTTCCGGCCATACGACAGACTGCAGTTTTGCCTCGAGGAAGAATTCGAAATGTCAGAGGGTTACCAAGAAACCTGGAAATCCAATCAAGAAACATGAGAATCCAGTGGGACAAATCAAAGCAGGCTGGAGAAACCATAACTCCGTAAAAAACAAAGATAAACTGACACACATGGACTTGAGTGACACTATTATATCATGGGCAGGTATAGCTCCTGCATATGGCGCAGTAAAATCGATTTGGGAGCTGAGAAAACTGTCCAAACTTCTCGAAGTAATGAGCAATGCAACTTTTTCTGCTCTCGAATTAGTAACTGAGGAACTGAACGCTATGAGAACTGTGGTGCTTCAAAACTGCATGGCTCTTGACTTCACCCTAGCGGCGAAAGGTGGTACTTGCGCTTTAATAAAAGAGGAGTGCTGTTTGTATATTCCTGACAACCAGCATGAGATAGACGACCACCTTGAGGTAATTCAGCAAGTGTCGGCCATGACCAAACCAGGCCCAAAACCAATGATGGATTTTTTCCAGAATTTGTTTGGGGGGTGGGGTACCATCCTAATGAACATCCTGATTGCCATTTGTGTGGGATTACTCCTATTGGGAGTGTGTGTTTGTTTTGGTATTCCCTGCATGAAAAGATTAATTAAAGATTTTATAGACATGTCATTTTCTGAGACTTTGTATCAAAGTACCGAATTTGAAGAACTGTAGAAAAATTAAACACTTTCATAAGTTTAAACTGAATAACTCTCTTAACTGCAAATTCTGAACGGAAGAGGTTAGGAGAAGAAGCAAACTGTTTATGCTTTTGAAAATAGAATAAAAAGTATTAACAGGGGGGAAATGTCAGAAAAATGTGTATTAATGTATGTGTTTAGTGCTTATTAGAAGCTAGAAGGTTTACACATTTCATTCTATTTTATGTACAGCTTAGTTTTGTATGAAACTACGAGATGCTTTCTGAAACTGCAAGATGCTCTCTGACCTAGTATTTGCTAGCACAGCAAAATTCATGTTTATGCCTTTTGGAAATTTACTGAGAAGCAGGTGATTATCTGCTAGGTCAGGAAAATAATGAATAGAACAATACTGTTTTCTATAACGTTATTGAACTTGAACAATCAGCTCTGTTCGTGTTATGAGAACATGCACAGCTGCAGAAAAAGAAAGATACAGTTGAACAAATACTGCTTGAAGAAATGAACTATAATCTATACTTGCTTTGTGCTCGAATTAGCCATAGTACCTTGAATGGTAGCATCACATAGTGAGAAGTTGTATCTGGTGGTCTCCAAGGCCACGTTGTTTTTCTTAGGAAGTTTTTTCATAAACTTGATAGTGTCAGCAGAAAATCATGGACAAACAGCTGCTATGAAATAATATTGGAAGAACTTGTGATTTATTACGTCAGCTTAGTAGGCAATGTCTTGTAAGAAATGGATAAGAATGGCTTCACTTCCTGATTCTAGTTAGACAAACTCTGCATTAGCAAGTTTTTGTCTCCTTGCTGCAAGAATTAAAGTGCCTTAACCTGAACCTGCCATGTATTGATCTTTTTGAAGGATTTTATGAGGAATCTCAGCTTCTTACTGAGGCTGGAAGGGAGTTTTTTGCATCCTGGGATTTTCCTCTTTTCTGAAACAGTTTCTTCCTTTTGTTGTAAAGTTTGTTTATGGCAGGGGACCACCAGATTGGCTTCCTTTTTTTGGAGGACAGCATCTTGGTTATATTTGGGATGGCACGATTCATGCATGAGTGGATGTGCTCATACAGTGCCTTAGTGTAGCACTCAGCTGTCGAACCTACTTTTTTGAGTTGAAGCATTACTCTATGAATCTCTGATTGGGTGATAGGTTAGATAAAAGCATGTTTATTTTTTGGCAGAGATCAAGTTTTTTTTTGGATCTTTGTTATTACAAAAAAATCTTAAGCATTTGTTGGCAGCCTTGAGAAGCTCCGTTGATTTACATGAAATTGTATTAAAATTGAAAGAGAGGAGGAAAAGCTTTTATTGCAGTTATCAATGATTATACACATAACTTAAACTTGAATTTAGGTCATGATGTCAGATTGTCTTGAGAGTTATTAGCTGTCTGATGTTAATGAGATGAATGAATAATGCTAACACTGCTTGGCATTTGACCTCTAAGTATTTAAGTTTGTCAAATGATATCTTTATTTTATGAATTAAAGCCATGTAATCTAAAATATTTGATTATGTATATGGAAATATTATTAGTATAATCAGCATTTAATTCACAGTTAGGTCTCCTATGCTTCCCAACAATTTCTTAATCATAGGGAGATCTTCTTTATGGATATTTAGAAATAACAAAGTATCTAAAAAGGATGTGATGCTCATTTTTATTGCATCAAAACATGTGTCCACATGGCTCACATCTTCAATAATATTAAATCAGGGTTCAAGAGATAATAATATAAAAGGAAATACAGAAAGTAGACTTGTCTAGTCCCATTTAAGGTTGAACATGGAGAGAAATGCTTGCCATACAAGTAGAAGTATATTTCTAGAGGGTTCTAATAGTATAGCTATATTTGTAAGGTCATTTGAATTTGTTGAGCAATTCACTGAGAAAGGGAACATAGAACCAATTATTTTAGTATGGTATAGAACTAATTAAAACAGACTATTATTAACTTGTTTTTGTTTACATTCTATGAATCCCAACTATCTTAAAATAATTCTTACTGTCACTGACAAAGTATTTAGCAAAGTTTGTATCTCATTCTTTAATTTTAAGGTAATTAATGAGATTGAGTAAAAATTTGTAATTGAAGGAGGATCAATGTAAGGATTATAAACAAAAATGCCCCTAGACTGATTTATATATTATTCTAAAAATCCTGACATTTTTAATAACATTGAATATCTTCTGATGAATAGTAACTTGATGTATTTTATATTTTTGTACAAAAAAATATTCATCCTATATAACCATTTTTTTAGAAGCTAAAAGCATCTAAGACCTCATGGTGAGAGAACTTAGCCTGGGGTGCTTCCAACATATCATTTGGAACTTTGGAAGGATTAAACTTATTCAAAAAGTGATTTCTATTAGATAAATTAATGTAAAGGTCTGTTTGTTAGTGTATCATATCATATGTATTATAAAGTCTATGAAGTGTTCATTATGGTTTACTATTTAGTGAATTACTTTTCTTTAACAGAAATCTTTTTTAGAATTATGATTAAGTTTAAGTATCCTTGCAAAAATGTTAAAAAGGACATTGGCCCATTCAAAAAATTGGCAGAGATTTTGTCTCAAACATTTATTAGTCAGTGGCTTGTACAGTTTTTATTTTACTTGAGCTGAAGTTAGGATCATTTTTTTCTGTTGGCCATTACCCAGTTTAGTAACCATTAGTTTCTTAATTTTACATTTGTTTAGAAAATATGTTTTACTACTTTGGATGTTTCTTAATATCTCTTCAAATGTTAGTATTCTAATATCATATTATAAATTACTGCCTACTGTTTTCTGAAAGTGGAGATTCAACAAACTTGGAATCTCATTGTAAGCCCAGTTTTCTTCTCATAATCATGGGATGATGGTCCAGTCAGATTTGGAGTTTAAAATCAAGTGCAGTTTAATACAGTGTTGCATTACAGAATAATATGAAAATTAACATTTTAAGTTTTGTATTCCATTCCAGTACATATCTACTCCTGAATATTTAATTTTTTGACCAAAAAGTAAAGACACAGGATATATATATATATATATATATATATATATATATATTCAGATTACATCAAATATCTTTGCAGTTGGCTTTGGAAAGACTGAATACCAAGGCCAGTCTCTACTTCTGTATTGTTGAATGTTAGAAAATGAAGCCTTATGAACAAGTCAGGTTAGAAAAACATCCATCTCATACTGGGAGTTATTCTCAAGACAGTAAAGGAAATGTTCATGTAAATGTTATATTTGCATGTTATTGTAACAGATGTTCCAACATTATGCACAGTCTTTATGGTTTTGCACAATTATTCAAAAGAAAAGTGAGCCCCTGCAAGTATGGTAGCTGCACGGCTCCAAAAGTCCTTCAGCAAAACAAAAATGCAGAGCCAGCAAACCGTGATATATAAGTTTAATAGTATAAAAGTAGGAGAACAAGACATGTTGTCTTCTTCTCCTACTTTTATACTGTTAAACTTATATGTCATGGTTTGGTGGCTCTGCATTTTTGTTTTGCACAATTATAACTTTGCATGTATATACTGAAATATGTCTTGGGTCTTAAAAACAACCAGCAACACACATTAAACCATACTGAGAACTCAAATGTGACTCTGCTAAATCTATTCATCACTGGACAACTACCCATAACTTTCTACGATAATTGATATTATGTTATTTACTCTTTGAAGCTGACTTAAGATTGATACTTATCAGTAATACATCTGTTGTCTTAGGTTATATTTCAGGGCCACAAACCATTGCTTTGTGAGACCTCAGCCTAATATGCTTGGACAGAATGGCTTGTATGGACTTCAAAGCCTTCCTTACTGCCTTTTTGCATCTCTGTCAGCATCTGGTTTCTTCTGACTGGTTTTAATGTTTTGGGCCTTTTCATTTGCAAATCCTTATGTACCATATAAAAGTTAATAATTCAGCTGATGAAGAACTAAATTTAGGGCACATGGACGTTTCCTCTTTCAAAACACAATTAAAAGTCCATCTAACAGAGGCATGGCTATCTACAAGGATAATGTGGAGGTTTGGTACAATGGTTAAGGTCTTAACCTCAACGACACAAAGTACAGGGTTTGATTCTAACCTTTGGTTATTGCCTTCCCTTGTAATAGTCTAGTATAATCACGTGTGGCATTAGTAGTTAGATGATCTCACCATTTCCTTTCCTTTACTTTCCTTCTCTGATTTCATGCCCAGTTGGAATTTCCTGGTAAACAAATGAAATAATATAAAATAAAATAAAAGTAAGATAAAAAAATAAATACACAAGTAAAAT
This sequence comes from Protopterus annectens, assembly GCF_019279795.1. Taxonomy (NCBI): domain Eukaryota; kingdom Metazoa; phylum Chordata; order Ceratodontiformes; family Protopteridae; genus Protopterus; species Protopterus annectens. Next base: position 1,425,679,918 of record NC_056741.1, read on the forward strand.
ATTGGTTGTGCAGTTCTAGATTAAAAAAATACTGATCCAATACATCTAAGGTCAATGCTTCATGTTTCATTTTTTCCATTTTTTGCATTTTCTGTTCATAAATATAAAGCAGAATGATACCTGCACTTGCTTATATAAAAATGTCATACTAACGCTGTGTAGATAAACAACGGTATAGCAGTCAGTGGGACAATAAGTACAGCTTGCTGTGTTACTGTAGATATCTTGCCAATAGCACATATATTACTATCAGAAACATGAACAGAATCGTAATTTGTCCACATACTATTTGCTAATTAGGCTGGCAGAACTGGTACACATGAGCTGACCTGAGTAAACTAAGCACCAATATTACTGCAATGTAGGCCTCATTTTTGTGCACCTATGTTTCTTACAATAAGTCTAGTACTGACAGATTTGCTGAGATTGGTAACGACAATAACAATAAGCAGTAATGTTTTGATGGTGCTCTTATTCTAGCATGCAGGCTGCTCATAGTTGGCCTACTAACAAAAATGGACAAACAGGCAACCCATTGTAATACAGCTCAAATGTCTTATTAAGTATATTACCAAAATTAAATTGTCAATCTGCAATGTGTAAATGCATTGGCAATCATATTCTGTATCATATGTAAGCTACATACAAACCTAGTTAGCACAGAGGTGTTACAAGGTGAAAGCAGTATTCAGTACAGTATAATATGCCTTGACAATGCAAAACCCATTCTGCTGTCAACATCTCGTATGAACCTGGTTGTGTTACTATAATGCATATCATTTCTACAATAAGATGCTTAAAGGCATATTATGCCATGTTCACAGCAACAATCCAGTTAGAGTGTTAAATAATAGTGGCCCTTTGCTTTTATTCTGCCTATGTTTTCAGCAGCTTAATATGCTGCCAACAAGTGGAAGGATTTGGTTTTACTGGGCATTACCTCTGCATTAACATACTGCTAGAAAGCTAGAAAACATTCATTCTCCAGTCAGGATGAAACTGTATCAGGTCTCTAAGCCAACTGAAATAATGCTTGACAGAATCCTTTAAATTTCAGAATGAGCTTTATTCATCATATAAGCACTTTTGTCTATTTACATGTACCTCATCAGACTATATCACTCTGGTGTAATCGGTATATTTCTATACAAACTTGCTATGAGTACTCCAAGGGTTTGGGGAGTTCTTAGATTGCAGTTGCAGGAGGTGGCCAATTACGGTGTGAGGAAGGATGCATATTCATGCTTTCCTGGGCCAATCACAGGGTCTGTTAATTAGCATTCTGACCAAGGATAGGTCATAATGGGGACAGCCAGGCTTGGTCCTATCATAAGTTCAGAGCTACTTTCTAAGTTATTTATCGGTGAGGATCCCAAGAGTCCTAGCCTTATATCCCATGGCAGTTTTCATCCCTTATATTTAGCACACAAATAAACCAAACAAATTATGTTGGGACATTTATATGTTTTCTTTATTCATGAGGCCAGGGGTACAAAATCAAGTGTTAATTTATGGATACCTATCCATTTGTCTAAATTATACTTGAATAGTCTTCAAAAATACTTTGCTTTATGTAGAATGGAAGACAATTCCATAGAGCAATACTATCTATCATTCAAACCTATCCCTTCATCATGTTCTCTTTATTTTGTAAAAGAGATTAAGATCCCATAAACAAGTGTTTATGATACCATTGGTCTTGAGAATGGGTAACAGATCTGAAAGACGTGGATATGTTGAAGCGCTATACAGAAGGAAAAGATTGCCTATGCCTTTCCTCTTCCTCCTGACAATCATGACTAGTTCTGCTAAAGCAAATAAAAATGGTTGGTATTTTGCCCAATTTGTGTGAGGATTGTGATTTGTTCTGCTTCCATGAAACTAAGTTCTGTGTCTCTGTACCTATCCTCATGAAAACTGTTTAGCAATTAGTGTGCTGCTATAGTATCTTATAAATATGATACAGTGAGACAAATGGACCCCCGACAAATAGTGTAAAAATGGCCCTTAATACATTAAGATTTCAGAACAATGATGAAGAGGTTGCAGTATTACAAATTGCATTCATTTATGGGGCAAGAAATTAATGTCTTAAAATCCAGGTGATCTAAAATTGTAAATGTATCCCTGTTATGAGACTAAAAACAGCTCAACTCAAAAGAAAATTCATACTTGGCAAAAATGGAACAAAGTGATACTTAAATCAAAAGGATTAATACACAACATCTGGAAAACATTCATGACAGTTGTAGGAAACTCATCTCTAAACATATTTTAAGCAAATATTATTAACAAAAAACTTATACTACATGAAACATATTGGCAATTTTGTCACCCACAGCCACAAATATTTATTTTGTTTTCTTCAGTGGAAGGACTATAGTACCATCAAGGTAAATGTTTGCACCCAGCAGTCTTTCTAGTTACCATAATCAAATCTGCATCTCGAAGGAAAATTTGTCTTGGTTTTATGTATCTTGGATACCGAGGGTCATTTATTTTCGGCTTTGACTAATCAGCATTTTGTACACATCTGAACTTACAGAAAACCTTTCAAAACAAAGAAGTATCACTTAAACTGTACCACCCTCATCACACTTCTTTCCTGTAGCTTTGTCAGTGCAGTTAAATCTCTGTACACACTTTTTCTTAAAGTTAAACCACACTGGATGTTTCAGCACTTAAAAGAATTTTATTCCTTTACAAATTGCATCTGTGGCTGGCTGAGTGTGAATTGGTTACTTCAACAGTGCATCTGATTGCCTCAAGTTAAAAGTAGTAATTAAGTGATGTTATGTCAGGTGCTTCACTTATATCCAGAAAGACTAATGTATCTTCTCATGAATTGTGTGACTTAACAAATTAATCATTTTGTCAGTGTATGATGTGAATAGCTGTAGGCAAATCTGCTCAATGCCTCACACAGTGCCAGTATATACATGTAGGATAGTTCATGTCCATGACAGGCACAACTACACAGTAGCAATGTATATTTTGATTGCAGTACTGTGCATCACTCATTGGAGGAATGTAGACTATGTGGCTGCAGCATTGGTTTAACAAAAACTTATTTCCATGATATAATTAATTAATTAATTAATTTATTTATTTATATTTGTTGACCGGGAGTGTCCGACTGGACATAGGTCCATTTTCAGCAGAGGCCCAGGGAGAAAAGCTCCGCAGTTAAAATAAACAGACAGAAGTTACATTGGATTACATAGCGATTAACAATTTACATAGCAATTACTTACAACATATTTACAGATGAAGAACATAGTACATCAGTAGACAACTAGAATCTTTATCTGTGAAGTACATAACAGACATTAACAAATGTTACAATAAGAAGTTCCTGTTGTATAATAAGTACTAGGCTTATGAGCATCTGAGCTTGCTATAATCAAGGTAGTTAGTGGAGTGGAAAGAAAGGTAGTGGTTGGATGGGGTGAGTGATATTAGAGTGGGAGTTGCAAGGGCATAGCCAGCATGTTTTTAGGTGTGCTTTTAGTAAAGTTTTGAAGAGGGTGCATGATGGTATGGAGGTAATTGTGGGTGGTAGGGAGTTCCATAATTTGGCTATGGTGCAAGAGAATAGTGCTTCACCAGCAGAGTTATTGGCTTTAGTGATCTGCAAGTGATTTTTGTTGCTGGATCTTAGTGGTCTGGTGGTGCGATAGGGTTGGAGTAGATTCTGGAGGGATGGAACATTTAGTGGATGGTTTCCTAGTTTGTGGGCAAGTGAGAGTTGATACCATTGAAGGAGGTGAGGTAATTCAAGCCAGCCCAGTTCAGCAAGTGAGAGACAGTGGTGACTATGGTAGGATGCCCCTGTGGCGAATTTGGCGATTTTCGTGTAGTAGGTCTCTAGTTTGTTTAGATCACATTGCCTTAGGTTGGTATATATTGGAGAGGCATAAAGTAAGGGTGGAGATATGGTGGGAATTTGCTATTGAAATCTTTGCTGCTTTGGTGAGAAGTTGCTTATTTCTGTATAACGTTTCTAGTTTTTTGTGGACTTTTTTTATGGTCATGGATATGTGAATGTCAAATTTTAGTTTATTGTCTATTTCCACTCCTAGCAATTTGGTGTGTTCAGTTGGGTATATAGTGGTGTTGTCTTTTGCTGTGATGTTAAAGTGAGAGTTGTTTTGAGTATGTTTGGGTGGGTTGGAAGATGAGTAGTTTAGTTTTGTTTGGCTTGAGTATTAATTGGGCATCGGATAACCAAGTTTCAACAGAGGAAAAGGCTTCCTGTGTGACTTTTTGTAGTTTGGGTAGGGACTGGGTTGAGCAGATGATGGTTGAGTCATCTGCGTATTGTATGAGTGTGCCATGTTTGGTGGCAGAGGCTAGATTATTGGTGAAAACAGAGAGGGGAACCCCTATGGAGACAGGTAGTTGGGGAGATATGTAATTCTGCCATACAATGGATTGTTGGCGGTCAGACAGGTAACTCTGAAACCAGTTGGTGACTGATTGTGAGAAGGATAGGTTATTGAGGACAGAGATAAGTTGTTTGTGTGGGACCATGTCAAATGCTTTAGATAGATCTAGGAAAGTAGCAGAGGAGAGATAGCCATTATTTTTATGCTGAAGGATAATGTTAGTAAAGGAGAGTAAGGCAGTGGTGGTGCTATGGTTTGGTCGGAAACCATGCTGAGTATTGGAAAGGAGGTTGTTAGTAAGGAGGTAGTCCGAGACCTGAGAGTGTATGCATCTCTCTAGTATTTTGGAGAGTGGAGAGAGAATAGCTACGGGGTGGTAACTGGTTAGTTCTGTGGAGGGTCCGCCTTTGTGGAGGGGAATTATATGTGATACTTTCCACAGTGTGGGAATGTAACTTTCTGACAGAGATCAGTTAATCAAGATGGATACTGGGTAGGCCAGAGCATCAGCTGCAATTTGTAGGTATTCACTTGGCAAGTTGTCTGCTGCTAATTTGGTGGGCTTAAGTTTAGTTAAGAGTTTGTTTTATGTTGGAGGTAGGTACAGGAGAAAAAGAAAAGGGAGTGGGGAGATTACTAGTTGAAGGTGTGGGTTGGAGGGGAGGGGGGTTGTGCTGTTTAGCCAGTGATAGTATGGTTTGTGTGAAGTGTGTGTTGAATGAGGTAACAATATTTTCTGAGGAGTGAGGGATGTTAGGAGGAGGGGCACTGACTTTACCTGGGTGGAGGATGGAGTTTATGGAGGACCAGAATTGTTTAGGGCTGTGTTGGGAGGAGTCTAGGGCAGACTGGTAGTATTGGAATTTGTCCTGTTTTATTAGCTTTTTGACTCTATTGCATAGTTCTAGGAATTTCTGTCTAGTTGAGGGGGGTTTTGGTTTTGCGCCAGTGCTCCCAGGCTTTATCCCTGTTATTCATTTCTGACTTAGTGGTTTTCTGTAGCCATGGGGAGGGTTGTGCTTTGATTCTGGAAAGTCTTATGGGGGCATGGTAATTAAGGATGCTCAGGAAGGTAGTATTAAAAAATTCAACTGCATCATCAAGACTGAGGTACTTTAGAGGATGCCAGTTACATTATTTGAGGGATGAGATGAATGTGAGTGGGTTAAAGTTTAGTTTTTTATGTATTTGACAGTAGATGACAGGTTTATCTTGGTATAGGTATTTTTTGAGTAGGAATGTTGTGGAGTGATCACTGAGGCTATCTGATAAGCAGCCTGTTATATATGACTGGGAGCTCTTACTGACTAGTATCCAATCCAGGGTAGAGTGCTTGCTGGAGTTTTTATATATCCTGGTTGGTGACTGGACTAGTTGGGTGAAGCCATGAAGGTTTACATGATGGATCGGATGGTTGCCAGAATAGGATTGCCAGTCAATACTGAAATCACCTAAAATGATAGTTTCTTGGGGGAGATGGTGGGTAGACCAGCTGAGGAGGCTTTCTAGTGGAGGGATGTTTTGGCCAGGTGGGAAGTAGCATCCAATTATGTTGATGGTTTTGGTTTATTTTGAGGTTGGTATATATTATTTCTTCATTGCCTATTTGTGGAGCTGATGATTTTAAGATGTGGATGTTTAGATGCTGTTTAAATATTATAGCTACACCGCCTCCTTTCTTGTTTAGCCGGTCTACTCTTAGTATGCCATAACTTGTAAGGGAGTATTTGCTCACTGGTAATGTGAGGTTTTAGCCAGGTTTCTGTCAGGATGATTATATCTGCAGAGTACAAGTCTATGGTGGCATGGAGTTCATGGACTTTGTTGGATATACTTCTAATATTATTAAATATTAAATTTAAATAAAATTGGTGGTGCTTTTTTCCTTCTTCTCATCAGTAGTTCCAATATTTTGTTATCTTGAAATCTTGCTTCTGTTTCTAACATTTGTGACTGGCTGTCTGCTTCGATGTAGCTAAGGAAACTTGGGCCTCTGTTCTAGTTCCCCTTTACCTTTTACTTCAGCATGAGGTTCATCTATTGGATTAAACTGGCTGTGGCAGACAGCTCTGAAAATATGTCTTTATAACTGAAAAATAAATTCCCTTAACTTTAAGGACATGCTATAGGGGTCTTAATGTCCTCTGCAAACATAATTTCTGTGGTCTGTACAGTGCCATGTAATTCTGTTAATAGAGATGATTTCCTTCTCAAATATTTTTTTTTCTATAGCTGGCAAGCCACATGGATGTATACCATGTAACATTTCAAACAGTGTGAATTCAGCTGATGCTAGGGGTACGTATCTTAAAACAGAGAGAAGATATGAGAGCAGATGGCCAAATTTAATCCATCCAATTCTGTAGTATTTAGTTATATACATGTTTCAAGTTTCATTAAATTGCTCAATTAATCAGGCTACTTGAGGGTGGTATATACATGTATTTAGCTGTTTCACTTTAAAGAATTGATAAAATTAAAACATTTCTTTGGAAATAAATAAGCACATCAACCAGTAAGAATTTCTAAAGGAATTCCTACTCCAGAAAAAGGCAGCGTTATTCTTTTTGTTATGTACCTTACATTAACTCTTTCTGGGCATACTGCATCAGAACATTTGGTTACATTTTCAGCAATAACTAGTATATACACTGCTTGGCTCTTATTTGATTTTACAAGAGGACCTACATGGTCCACTACTATTCGTTTGAATGTGGTTTCCATGATAGGTCATTGCTGCAAATGGGTTTTCAACCCTGGGTTGAGCGCTGTTTTTTGGCATACTTGGCAAACTGCACCATTTTTTGTGTCCTTCATAATACCAGACAAATAAAACTGAGCTAAGCTTGGCTTTTGTCTTATTCATTCTTAAATAAATACCCAAAATGTGGCTATACACTTCATCATAAGTGCTGTAAAAGCCCCTGGAACTAATAAGTGGCTTGAAAAATCAGTTCTTTGTTTTTAGTTAACTCAGAGCAGTCATTTCTTAGTTCAGACTAGGTATGTAGTGGGGCTGTTCTGTTTCTTTCTTTCCCCTTTTACCCAATATTTTTTCTCCCACTGTACTTAATGAATTATCTTTCCACAGGGCCTTCTTAAAATTGGCATGGCTTATTCTGGAGGTTAGCCAGGTCAACATTATTTCTATTAGCATTCTGAGCTGAAGTGGTAGCTGTAGTCTCTCCTCCTTTAAACACATGTACAGGCAATTGCTCTTCCTCTATTTTATCTACTGTAAAATGTAACTCAAAAAAGAGTTTATTTTTCCTTACAAGAGTACTGGTAGTGCTTTTTTCCTTCTTCACATCAGTAGTTCCAATATTTTGTTAGCTTGAAATCTTGTTTCTGTTTCTAACATTTGTGACTGGCTGTCTGCTTCGATGTAGCTATGGAAACTTGGGCCTCTGTTCTACTTCCCCTTTACCTTTTACTTCAGCATGAGGTTCATCTATGTCTTCCACAGTTTCTACACCTATTTCCCTCACCAACTTCTTAGGTATGACTCCTTCCTTGTCTGTACTCCACACTGATCTATTTTATTGCTCTATTGATTGGGGTATTGTGAGAAGACATTATTATATTTACTTAACTCTTCACCACAGATCCCAGTGTTAGTCCCTTTTGCATCTTATCATTCTACACCCTTCTGTTTACTGTTTTTTTTTTTTTTTTTTGAAATAACGGAGTGAGACATGGCTTCAGTCCTTTAATGGTCATGATTTTTCACCAGGTAACAATTTAAACAAAAAGAATTACATCATTTTTTATTACATAAATGTTTTCTATAAAGCTTACTTCTATCACATGCCTAATAGAGAAAATTAACATATTTTCTTATTTAGTGAGATAAAATGGGGAATTAAATATCAGCAGCTTAGAAAATTACTGCACAACATTTCCGGTATAGGCAAACATGATACCAAATACGCTATCAAGAATGTTAGAAGAAAATGTTAATATCTTCAGTTTCTCCTTAACGATGCTTTTTTTTCCAGAGGGATAATTGTGTTTTAACTGTTTTATATTAATACTTTTTCTGATGTAATAAACACATGTTGGTTCAGACTGTATGACATGTCTGACTGATACAATAAAGACGTAATGAGGATACGTGAAACTGTCTTGAATATAAAAAATATGCTCTTCATTTACCATTCTGACTAATAATAATAGTTTAAATTGAATAATGTCAGCTACAAAGTGAAGCAGTGGTGTTGGATTACTGCAATGAGTACAAAGGATATACATTTGTTACTAAACAACAGAATTATACATTTATGCATGTTTTTATTTATATTTGATTGGAAACAGCTTTTATAATATGCAGGTGTTACTTTTATGTTATTAACAGCTAAAGATATGTACTAAAACTTTTATTGGTCTTTAACATTCTTAAGCTATTAATGCAATTTGCAATGCAACTTTTTGATATTTATTACTTGACATTCTATAGCTGGAGTTAGTGTTCTGTTAATATGGTCATGAATGGAAGCTTCCATTAGCAATGATCCCTCTGAAAGGTATGATAGCTGCTCATGTTATGATTGTTTTAGAACAGTGAAATCGAACTAAAAATACATGTATTGATATAAGGTAAAATAATAAAATGTTGTGACCAGTAGCAGTCTGGTATAAGACCAGGATGTATAGTTATTAGGCAAGGCTATATATTGCAAAATAAAATTCAAAGTGGGGATTTGTACGCCTTAGTAAGATCAGGAACTTTAATTATTTTAGTGGCAAAGTTGGTTTAGCTTGATTTGAACAATTATGCCATTATTAATCATGAACCCTTACTAGGAATTATACTACAGCAAGTTTAAGGATAACTTGTGGGCAGAAAAAAAAAACTTGAAATGTAAATGTTGTAGGCTTAACTTGCCTTTTGTTAGCAAGTATCTTTGTTTATTAGCTGGAATACTGAACAGTATGCAACCACAGTATTACTGTTTATGTACCAGGTAAATAAGTAGGCTAAGACTGAGGCTTTTTATGAGAGAAGGACACTGGGAGAAGCTATAGATGAGCCAACACTGTAAGTATATGCAAAGTTCAAATCTCTTTGTGTGATTAAAAAAGTCAGAAGTAGGCACATGCCTTCTGTTTAGATTATGTTTAATAAGATCACTGTAAATAAAGATTCTAATGTTTTATAACATATTAGACAGCATTGCCATTCAACAGTTTAAGTCAGACTTCCAGGAGATGGTAAAGAGGGTCTGGATTGTTCTTTTATGAGGGAGTATAATATGGGAGCATTTAATGCGTGTATGGTAAGGAGTGTTATTCATACATAAATGATGGAATATTTTGGCTCCCGTTGTTTGTTGTGCAACCTGCTCTATTATTTAAAACAAGGAAGGAGAGCTACACTTAGAAAAAATAAACCAAATGGAATTGTAGTGAAAAAGAAAACATACCCAAACTAGGAAAAAAGTAAGAAGTAATCACCTCCTGAAATGTGGATACAAACTCCAGAAAGGGAGTATACCAATCATATAATACAAAAATACCAGTTCACAAATGAAAATATTAAATGAAGCTTTTTTTTCACAATAAGCTTTCTTTTTGTCTGTAATCTGCAACAGACTTCTTCAGAATAAAAACGTATCACCAACGAAATACTTATATATAGGAAAAGCATTCAAAATAGATAATGAATTTATTTAATTAAATAATTGAAACAATTTAGATTAACTAAATATTTTTACAGGATACAGTAAACTAAAATGAGAATATGAAACAATATGTAAAAGTTAAAAAGTTTCTGAGTATTTTAAAATATTAAACAATAAATATTAGTTGTAAAAAGTGTATGTGTGTGTTAAATTTAATTTTATCAAAGTTAAAACATATATTTTTCTTCCAAAATGACAGCAAATGAGCAGTGGATTTATATAATCATGTAAACAGGCATATAAATTAGACCCATAATTTAGTGTAGGCATAGGAAGGTCTACAGTACTTGGGTGTTTTTGTTAAGAACAAGCACTTTCATTTATACCAGGATGAATCAAGTTGGAGCTGCCAAACTAGCTCTTTAAGTTCAATCTGATCTTTCCAGGGTCAGCCCATTGGATCAATTTTTATTTTTTCTAAAATAATAAAAGAAAATTTCTTGAAACCAGTACTTAATATGGTATGTCTATATAATGCATTTTTGGAATTATGTTTTGAAATTTTATAATTGTATTTATAAATTCACCTTCTCAGTTCCCCCTCAGTCTTACTGACATAGAAGGCTTCACATGTCAAACACTTCGCTACATAGATAATGCCCTTTATGACGCAATAACCATTGTGGGCAAAGACAACTGAGCACATTTTATTGTTTAAGTATAAGTCTTTACATTCCAGTATATGTTTGCATTGGTTGCAATTATCACATTTTATGGTGCCCTTCTTATTGTCCTTGATTGTATCAGAACTTTTCTACTAGATTCTTAAGGTTACTGGCACACTTGTAAACAAAGGTGTGTCTTGTCTCCACAATTTGTGTTATTTTCTTATCACTGAACAGAATACTCCAGTATTTGTTGATTATTTTTATTTATTTATTTATTTGCAGTTTGTTAACCGGGATTATATCCTTTAATGTGATAGTTTATTGGTTATATTGTAGGGTAACTGCTCTGGCGTATTCAGTGGGCTGGTTAGAAGTACTGTATGGACTCTCTTGACTATAACCAAGTTCTAAGTTGTCTAATGATCTGTTGGGATCATACTGGGAATTATTGAGAGTCTGGGTTCTAAGTGTATGCCCAACAAAGGGTGGTATCTTGTTCTCCAACCCTAAAATATTTAATCACTTAATGATTGTATCATGTTTTTAGGGTAATGCCTTTCTAAAACCATGTATTCTAATATTATTCTTTCTTTATTAAATGTGTCTCTATCAGAAATAATTCATGCCAGTCTAATAAACTGTCGCCTAATTAGACTTTTCTTTTGATTATATGGATGTGCACTGCTGTAACCGAGGTAGTTGGTACAGAATGTGGGCTTCCTATAAATGTTGGAGGAAAACCCATTTGACTCATTAGTTATTGTTGTATCAAATAGTTAATGGAGTCTAAATCTGTTTGCTAAGTGAACTTCAAAAAGGTAGCAGATTGACTAATGTACTGCAAAAACTAGGTTATCACATCTATTTCTCCAGACCACAAGATAAATATGTCATCCAGGCACCAGAGGTATAATTTAATATGATTGTGAAACTTGGATGGTGTCGCTCATCCCCTGGTATTGAAGACAAGCAGGTGTTGTAGTTTGTTTAAGATGCTTTATTCTATAGAAACAGATCAGGATGGATAGCAGCATCAAATAAATATAAACAAACTGGTTAACAGACAGAGCTTACACACATACATGCTTACATCTCAACAGCTTACTACAAAATGGCAGTCAGGCTTACACATACTCAGTATTTATACACTTGTGCAAGCCCTTGGATAGCTTCTTAAAGAGACATACACACATTGATCTACAGCCTCCCTCTTAAAAAAAGATTGCCCTTAATCAAAATAACACTGCAGATAAATATGCATCAATATAGACATGTTCAAGATGTCATTATGTGGAACATGGTCTGGAGCTGTGACTGGATCTCATTGCATAATCAGGAGTGGTTTAGCAATAGGACAGTCTTTGGAGAACAACTCATATCAGGAACTTCAGGATTCATCACAGGAATGGGGATACTCTCTGGAACTTCCACTGGAGCTGGAACACTGGACAACTCACTCTATGATTGAGTCTTTCTCACAGGCTATATGCTGTGGTACAGGTTTGGACACCAGTATCAAATGCTTCCAATTCCACCTGAATTCTGCGCCTTGTGAATCTGCAATGTACAATCTCAGCTCTAGCTAGATACTCTTCACAACTCCAATCCGATCATAACCTTTGGACTTTTGCATCATTAATACTTCTTCTTGTAATGGATTGAGCAGTTTGCTGGTCTAATTATACTAGGACCTCTGGGTTAGATGTTTCTTCAACAGATTGTCTTTCACTGACCTGTTGTTCTTGACACATGGAACCAACAGTGGACTACTGATGGGTAATGTAGTTCTGGTTTGTCTCGACAGAAGACTCTGAGCAGGTGAACCAAAATGTTTATCATGAGAAATGTTTCCGAGATTCAAGAGATTTAAGAAAACATCATTATTGTCTCACTTGGACTTTTGTAGTAACTGCTTCGCACTTTGAGCTGCACATTCTGCCAAACCATTTGACTGCAGATACTCTGGGCTACTCATGACATGAGTAAAGTCCCACTCTTTTACAAATATTTTGAACCATTGGCTTGTAAACTGCATGGCGTTGTCAGAAATAACTTTGTGTGGAGATCCGTGCACTGCAAAATTATGCTAAATCTTAGTAATAACAGTATTGCATGCTAGATTGGAAAGTAGGTCAATCTCAAATCAATTGGAATACGAGTCTACTAGTACCAAATAATGTTGACCATTCCACTCGAAAATGTTGGTACCTACTGTCAACCAAGGTAGTTCCAGAATCTAGATCAGCTGAAATGGTTCTTTATGTTGATGTGGTTTTGTACCATTACACTATTTTGGTAGAGTCTGCTCCTGGGTGACCTCAGTGTAAGATAGTAATGTACTCTCGTTGCAAAGACTGTAGAGCCAAAACCTTAGGACCTTTCATGGCAATACCGTTGTCTGACATAATCTCATCTCTGTATGGAAAATAAGGTTGCACTTTTGAAGGTAAACTAGGTTGCTTTGATGGCCATCCTGCTTTGAGGAAGTGGTTGAACTTTTGTAAAACTAGATCTATGTCTGTATGATCTATGAGCCCATCAAGACGTGTGGAAAAACATTTCTCACCTCCATGACTTCAAATTCAAATTGCTCATTCCCATGCTGTTCTGTGCTACTTCTGGGTGATCTGGATAATGTATCAGCAAGATAAAGAAGTTTGCCTTTCTTGTAGACAAGATTGAAATTATACTTTTGCAATCTCAGCATCACGTTTTGCAATCTGGCTGGAACTGTATGCATTGGCTTTCTCAGAATAGTGACTAGAGGTTGGTGATGTGTTTTGATCTGGATAGGTCTTCCATACACATAATAATGGAACTTGGGCCACGCAAACACAATTGTCAAAAGTAATTTCTCTGTTTGGGCATATTGCATTTCTGCTTGGGTGAGAGTTCTAGATGCATAAGCAACAGGCTGACCCTCTTGTAGAATGACTGCACCAAGACCAAATTTTGAAGCATTACATGAAAGAATAATTGGCTTGTGGATGTCATAGTATCTGAGAGTAGGTGGACTGGCAACTCTCTGTTTCAGGGCATCAAATGCGCTCTCAAGACCAAGATACATTTTTACGTGTTAGCTCTCTGAGTGGTGCTGATATTTGACTCAAGTCTGGAATTAACTTTTCTAGGTAGTTAACCATGTCAAGAAAACATTGCAGGGCTTGAGCATTGTCTGGAGCTGGCATCTTGAGAATGGCTGTTTGTTTAGAAGGGTCTGATTGTAGGCCTAAACTGGTAAGTGACTTCTCTTAGCCTGAATTTGTATTTCTGTGGATTGAGCTTAGGATTAACTTGATGTGCTCTTTCCAGAACAGTTCTGAGGTTTCTGTCATGCTCTGCTTCACCATTACCTTGTTCTAAAATAGAACAAGGATACCCAGAAAAAATTTGCATCATTGCACATTGAAAGACTTCATTTGCAGAAGGTATCCAAAAGGAATTCTCAGAAATCTCTACCTTCCAAATGGAGTGCTGAAACTAGTGAGCAATGAAGATTTTTTTGTCAAGTAAAATTTGCCAAAATGAAATCTTTGCATCTAAGACAGAAAAAACAGTGTCATTTGGCATGAGAGCTGCAACTTCTTTGTCTGTCCACATTGGATAATGAGGTATTTTTAGTGCCTTCTTCAAATCGTATGGGTCAATACATATTCTGATGTTGTCTGAGTTTTTCTTATGAGCTACTACCATTGAAGATACCCATTCAGTTGGTTCACTAATTGGACAAATCACACCTTGTTGCACCATTTTGTCTAGTTTGGCTTTAACTCTGGTCTGTACGGCTATTGGAACTTGTTTGGCTGGCCTGATAACTGGGCTAACATCGGGGTCTAACTTCATGGAATACACAACTGGAAGCTTGCCTAGTTTGTCTTTGAAAAGATCAGCATAGGTAGAAAAAATATGATGGGCCAAATTAGAGTAGTGGTTTTTAGGCTAACATAGTGAACTTCCTTGTTAAATTAAAGCAGTCCCATTTTCAGAGAGTCTCTGAGACCTAATAGGACTGGACGTGCCTCTTGACCACATAAAATAATATATATATATATATTTTTACAACGAAGTGTCATCGTTTCATGCCAGCACAGGTGTTGCAGCTCTGCACATGGTTTTGGTTTGTTCCGTTCAACAATTTGGTGACTTATTACTGCCAGTATTAACGGCTGAAGTTACAGGAATATCTCACTGATTTGTCCCTAGTGGCTGGTTCACCGCTTTTGTTTTCTACTGTGGATTTTTGCTTTTGGTGAGTGAACCACTTGACAATTTTTACCGACTTCTCCATACATCATTTTTGTGTTTTTTTGGTCGGTTACTTTGTACACTATGGACTCTACTTTTCATCTTGGACCGGAGTCGAGGGATACAGCATCTGCATGGAAAAGTTTGTTCCATCCTAATGACAACCCTTTATTGTCTCTGGACCTTGTGCAAGACACGAATGTGATACAGACACAAGCTAATGGTGAGAACCTTACAGAATTTTTTCCATTGTTGAAAAAGTTTGAAGATAACCTTTACCAACTACAGAAATATGTTTGGCAGCGGCTTCATTTGGAAGCATGTTTACATTTTAAAATAGTCCCCAGGGGGATGAGGGTATTTTGTATGCCCACCTATGGGGATTCACACCCCCAACTGCTTAAACGCTGGCAAGACTTGAATATTGAACTTGGGTTCAGTTATGCTAAACTCTTGATAGATTATTTTTCACCCCTGGAAAAGGAGCTAAGGGAGAAAACTGATACCCTGTATAAAGAATTAACTGAGCACTTTACTTCGAGTTTTTGCAAAGATAAGGTTCAACATCTACTCACACAAATTAACTCGTTCAGTGATAGATTAAAAACCACCAAGCAAAAGAAATTGACAAGGGACTTCAATGATTTCAAAAGAGGTCAGGTTTTTATTTGGCCACGACATCAGGCTGAGCAAGGAACTCAACATACAACTGCTGCTGATCATCGAGACAAGGCTTTTCCCTCCAGCTCCATATATGCTCGTGCTGTCCAGCCTTTGCCTCCCTTGATTTCCAACTCTACACATGATGGAGATGTGCCTTCGGCTGCAGTCATCAATTCTTCAGCAGTTATTGAACTATCTGACACACCTCCACCCAATCAGGAAGCCCTCAATGCTCGTCCCCTGGCACATCCGTCTGGCACCATTCCCAAACATACTCTCACAATGACTTCTTCTACTGGTGCTTTTTTACCATATCTGAAGAAGCAAGTCAACCAATACAACAGGGGAAGATCTCGAAGCAGAGACACTCGCAAAAGAAAGAACTCGGGGGAGCAATATCCTCCAAACAGAAGGAAGGTAAATTGACAGATGATATCTTGTTTAATTTTTCTAATGTACCTCTGGATCCTCATAGCATCAGTGTTTTGAGCAGAGGTCTTAATTTTATACCAGCTGTAAATGCTAGACTAACAGAAACTTTGATTGATCTGAGAATGTTCTGTAGGAATATAAGTCTGAAGCTTTTCTTTAAGACTGGTATAAATGATGGACCAGACACCCTACATCTACCATGCTACAAGACTAACAGTACTTTTACACCCCCTATGCCTCCCCATGTTGAAAGTTTCTTGAAAGTGTGTGAGCATCAGTATTATAAAATATTCCAATGTAACACAAAAGAAGGGAGGTATTTCAATCTCAGTCCCTGTGAGTTCCAAAGTTTGAGCCATCTTAGGAAAGATTCGAGGGTGGTAATAAAACCAGCAGACAAGGGAGGAGGGGTAGTAGTGCTTGATACTGGTGACTATCTAAGGGGCATGTCAGCTCTACTGTCGGAGGAAGAAACTTATACTATCTTACCTCACAGAGAGGTTTTGCAGATCATAGATAGGGTGCATGATACCATTTACGATTTGCTTATGTGCCGCCAGGTCAGCCAAGAAATATATAATTTTCTCTATATTGAGTTTCCTGTAATACCTATCATCAAGGGCCTCCCTAAGATACACAAGAATGTTACACCGATACCATATAGACCCATAGTATCAGGGGAACATTGGGTAACAGCCCACATATCTAAGTTCGTTGAGGATATGTTGAGACCGGTTGTTAATAATTATTCAACCATATTGAGAGACACTTATGATCTCCTTGACACCATTAAGGACATCAAGTTAGACATGAGCCAGAAACACACGCTTATTACTCTAGACGTCAAAAGTCTATTTACTTCAATACCCAATATTGAGGGATTAGAGAGCATTAGGCAGCTTCTGAGTAAAGAGCCTTCTTATAGTAATGACAGGAACATCCTTATAAGTCAATTACTTGAACTCATCCTTTATAATAATGTGTTTTTATTTGGCAATAGGTATTATTTGCAGAAATGGGGGGTAGCCATGGGCACCCTCTGTGCTAATACCTATGCTAACTTGGTTGTCCTATGGTGGGAGAAACAGTTTCTCTTTCCTCATGAGAGCTTTAGATATGTTAAATTGTATAGGCGTTTTGTGGATGATATCATTATCATCTGGGAAGATGATATATCATCTTTCAACATCTTCCTCAGAAATCTAGAAGCCACTAGTAGCTTCTTAAGATTCACTGTTGAGTCATCCACCACACACATTGATTTTTTAGATGTGACTTTATGCTTTACACCTGAGGGAGGCGTTACATCTACTTTATACAGGAAACCTTTGTGGCGTAACTCACTATTAACTTTCGATAGTATGCACCCCAGGCATGTCTTCAAGGGAATTGTTAGCAGCCAATTTTCAAGGATCAAGAAACTTTGTAGTAAAGAAGAGGATATTATTAAAGAGGCTTCGATTTTAGAAGATCTTTTTGTCAGTAGAGGCTATGATCCAGGAATGGTAGAAAGTATTAAATATAAAGTATTAGGTGATATATCACTTAATGAGGTATCAACATACAAACCAACAACTCGAGTGAATCCATATCATAGTAGGAGAGGTCCCATTCCCAGGGACTTGGTCAGATATTCAATTACATATACTAGTGATATTAATAGGATACAGAAGGTTGTTCATGATAATTGGCACTTATTAACTATGGACCCCTTAACTAGCAGATTTTTAGGGGAATATCCTATCTTTTTATATAAGAATAGCAAGAATTTGAAAAGAATGCTTTGTATGGATACCCATACCTCTATAGAAGCTCATAAGGTGCCTCCAGTTATTTCGCACAAACAAGGCACCTATCCATGTTATAATTGTAAGAGATGTGGCTATATCACAAAGGAACAACCCTTTGAACATACAACTATGGATTATGTTTTTATACCGCATTTTTTTGCTAACTGCAATTCAAGTAATGTTATATATCTTGCTACATGTATTAAATGTACAACGTTCTATGTAGGTTTAACCAAAAGAAAACTACATGAACGGATATATAACCACCTCTATGATATTAGAAAGAAGGTGGAAACCAATGCATTAGCAAAGCATGTCATAGAATATCCGTCGCATTGTTTCACCTTTAGGATTTTGCAATTGGTGAATGACAACAATAGAGGTGGTAATAAGGAGAACATTCTAGCCACCTCAGAACTGCAATGGATTCTGAAGTTAGGAGCCCATCTAGCACCAGGGATTAATAGCTCTGTATCTCTAAAACCAGTGCTGTTGTCTCGATGACAGTATACTAAATATAGTATATTAAACTCAATATTTAAGTAATGGTGATGAGACAAATATATATTAAGTTGTTATTATCAGTGGGATCCCTTTAACAAGTTTTGTCTATATTGCATATTATGTCATACTATGCATGTAGTTTCTCAATGTTCTCATATACTGCCCTTGATCATTGGCCTATTTTTGGGCTGTTTCATTCATGCATATATCTTTTTGCACCTTATACACACTTTTTCATATTTGTAAATGATTATAACTCATGCTTGTTTTTCATAATTTTCAGAATGTGTATTTTGTTACTTTTATATAATATGTTGTCGGACTTCTATTCAAGCATGATATTGATAAGCTGTCCCCTCCATTTTCTTTTTTCATATCAGCTATCATGGTTCATTTGCTTCAAGATGTTAGTTTATGACACCTATGATTACATCATGATATGTCCTTGTTGTTTACAAGGACTCTATGGTCACTTCTTAGATATATATTTAGGTCATATATTAATTTGTTTGGTGGTGCGTCACATGGATAGTTGTTTATAAACATTAGAGATCTTCTATGTTTAAGAGAATGTATTTAGTACTGAGGCTAACGTTATAAAGATATGCATATATACGTTTCAATTTATATGCTTTAATGCAACAAGCACTTAACGTTTAATGCAGACACTGTTTGCTATAGGAATATGTGCAACATTTATGCCATATTTATAGCATATTGCAGAACTAATGATAGAATCTATTTTCCAACATTGTTGCTTTAAATAATTTTTTGACCTGACAGCCATAGCGTTATGGCGTCAGCGCATTGCATAGCGGTTCTACGCTCGAACCTTCAGTTCCATACCGCTATGTTTAGTAAGGTTGATGACGTTATATGTAAGCAATTTGATATCTAGTGCGTTTAATGAGAGCTCACGTACATATATATGGTATCGTATACTTGTTCTTTGTTGTTTTAGTTTTATTATTTTGTTGATCGTAGTTATATAAGTGAGATATATATTTTAACGCCATATGTAGTCTATAAAATGTATAAGTTCTGCAATGCTTGAAGTTTGTTTTACCAAAGGGTACATATATATTTTCGGGATTTATGGTTTAGTTCTAATCACAATGGATGGTTATGATCGAGTGTTTTGATTGTTTTTTGAACAACATGACCCATATATTGTGGTCTGTTTATTCTGCACTATTTGATTTTGAAAGAGTCTTTTTATAGATACAATTTGAGCTTACTGTTTTTAACGTTCGTGAGTGTGATGTTTTACTAATGTTTTATGTAATGGCTCTTTGC
Source organism: Protopterus annectens (assembly GCF_019279795.1). Classification (NCBI taxonomy): domain Eukaryota; kingdom Metazoa; phylum Chordata; order Ceratodontiformes; family Protopteridae; genus Protopterus; species Protopterus annectens. The sequence goes on from NC_056741.1 coordinate 1,425,699,525, forward strand.
ATAGTTTTAGTTTGTCCAGGAACACAGTACATTTGCTGATTATATTTATATCGATGTGCTTTATATTTACATGTTTTAAATGTTGATACATATATAATGCAACAGTTGCCTAGCAGCAAGTTTACTAATTGATTAAATGGTTTAGCTAATTGATGTAAGTTCCCGCCTAGTGCGGAATATAAGCTGGATCTCTTTTATGTATTAATGAAATCTGAAGAAGCGCGGTTGCACCGCGTGAAAGCGCTTATTCCTTTTTTGTTCCTGTTTTTGTTCTCTATTAAAAGAATATATATATTTTTACAACGAAGTGTCATCGTTTCATGCCAGCACAGGTGTTGCAGCTCTGCACATGGTTTTGGTTTGTTCCGTTCAACAATTTGGTGACTTATTACTGCCAGTATTAACGGCTGAAGTTACAGGAATATCTCACTGATTTGTCCCTAGTGGCTGGTTCACCGCTTTTGTTTTCTACTGTGGATGTCATAGTATCTGAGAGTAGGTGGACTGGCAACTCTCTGTTTCAGGGCATCAAATGCGCTCTCAAGACCAAGATACATTTTTACGTGTTAGCTCTCTGAGTGGTGCTGATATTTGACTCAAGTCTGGAATGAACTTTTCTAGGTAGTTAACCATGTCAAGAAAACATTGCAGGGCTTGAGCATTGTCTGGAGCTGGCATCTTGAGAATGGCTGTTTGTTTAGAAGGGTCTGATTGTAGGCCTAAACTGGTAAGTGACTTCTCTTAGCCTGAATTTGTATTTCTGTGGATTGAGCTTAGGATTAACTTGATGTGCTCTTTCCAGAACAGTTCTGAGGTTTCTGTCATGCTCTTCTTCACCATTACCTTGTTCTAAAATAGAACAAGGATACCCAGAAAAAATTTGCATCATTGCACATTGAAAGACTTCATTTGCAGAAGGTATCCAAAAAGGAATTCTCAGAAATCTCTACCTTCCAAATGGAGTGCTGAAACTAGTGAGCAATGAAGATTTTTTTGTCAAGTAAAATTTGCCAAAATGAAATCTTTGCATCTAAGACAGAAAAAACAGTGTCATTTGGCATGAGAGCTGCAACTTCTTTGTCTGTCCACATTGGATAATGAGGTATTTTTAGTGCCTTCTTCAAATTGTATGGGTCAATACATATTCTGATGTTGTCTGAGTTTTTCTTATGAGCTACTACCATTGAAGATACCCATTCAGTTGGTTCACTAATTGGACAAATCACACCTTGTTGCACCATTTTGTCTAGTTTGGCTTTAACTCTGGTCTGTACGGCTATTGGAACTTGTTTGGCTGGCCTGATAACTGGGCTAACATCGGGGTCTAACTTCATGGAATACACAACTGGAAGCTTGCCTAGTTTGTCTTTGAAAAGATCAGCATAGGTAGAAAAAATATGATGGGCCAAATTAGAGTAGTGGTTTTTAGGCTAACATAGTGAACTTCCTTGTTAAATTAAAGCAGTTCCATTTTCAGAGAGTCTCTGAGACCTAATAGGACTGGACGTGCCTCTTGACCACATAAAATAATAAGTTGTGGCTTCTTAAAGCAGAGTAACATTACTGAGCCTTCCATTTGAATCTCTTCACCACCATATGCAACAAGCTTTATACACTTTGTCAAATCAAGCCATTCACCAGCACATAGTCTAGCAAATGTTTCTGTAGACATAACACTGCACTTTGAGCCAGTATCAACTTTGAGCTCTGTGGGTTTACCATTTATCCGAACAGTACAAAATACTTCATTCTTAGCCCATAAATCAACTGCATTGATTGTTTTATTAAGCACTGACACACCATCAACATAAAAAGAATGAGACTCTGGGACATGGCTTTCTAATTGATCAACTCTTTCTTGAAATGTTCCTTTTTAATAAAAGAATATGTGGCTTTTGATTTACAAAATCTTTTGAGATGATTTATATTTATAGCATTGCTGATCAAACTAAGGATTTTTCTCTTTTAGATTCATGACTATTACCAGAATTATGACAGTTAGCAATGAAATTAGGTGGGTAGGGGCCATTACCCACATGCTTATTTGCTGATTCAATCTTATGCTTCACTGAGGCTGTGCAAAGTCTCGAACTTGCTAGAAAACATTGGGATTTACCAGTGAGTGCTGCAAGGGCTACAGTAACTATCATATGCTTGGGCCTGTTTCACCCAACCTTGTGCTGTATGTTATCAACGTGAGGTTTAAAGTTACTGGAAACATGCACTTCTCATTTGTAAGCACATTGGTGTGCTTTTCTGTAAGCTTATATGTCTGACAAATCCCAATGGCAGTATTCAAAGTTAAATCACTGCCATGAAGCAAAATCTTTCTCACAGCATCATCTTTAATACCACACACAAGTCTGCCCTCTATCAACTCATCCCTTAAATCACCAAATCTGCAGATTTTAGCTTTATTTCTCAAGTTGGTTATATATGCAGCAAAAGTTTCACCTAGCTTTTGATCCTTTGTGTAAAATAAGTGCCTCTCCATTGTAATGTTGGTCTGGGGGTTACACATTTCTCTAAATTTACATTTTAAGCACTCAGGGCCCTTCCTTGACTCAGCCGGTACAACAATATGCTGGTTTTCCTCCTCTCCAGCAAAGATAGCAGGTATATACACAAATGAATGTTCCTTTTCTATAGCTTCTGACCCAGCTAAATTAAGTAGAATAAATGCCTTTGTATGATCACCTTTATCAGAAAATGCAGCCTGTGTGAAAAGGTCATACTCTTGCTCAAACACTTTCTAGTTCTCTGCAAACACTAGTGGTTTTCAAAATCCATCTAGTATGCCAACAAAGTATGTCCAAATACACTGAAAATATGGCCCTTGAAATTATGTACAGACAGATTGCCTCTCTACAGCTTGCAGTAACACACAAATGCACAATAATCTCTTTGAAACACTGTACTTGGCTAAATATGGTCTGAAATGGCTGTATTCTGTGAAATAACTTTACTGTAACACTGCACAACTATGTGAACACTTCACATACTTCTGATAACTCGGATAGCCTCAGTTAATACAAAAATGCATGCTTTGCGAAAAATGCAGTCATTTCTCTTTATTTTGTTTTATTCATTTTATCCAATTCAGACTTTATTTCAAACATTTTCCATTGTAATTTGAATGTTTCTAACAATATCAGACATTTCTACTTATTTTAATGTCATTTAGAGTGTTCTGTATGCTTTGTTTCATATTTTGTGAATAATAATAGTTTGACCAAGTTTTAACATGAGAAATTTGTTTCTGACCTGTTTTGTGAATCATAATACTGCAAAGGACACTCCACCCCTCTATACACCTCCAACTACAGCTGAATGCCACTCAAAGTCAAAGCACAGAAAATGGTGTAGTTTCTGGCCATTAAATATGCTGTTTCTGATACCATGTCACTCATCTCTTGGTATTGAAGACAAGCAGGTGGAATAGTTCATTTATGATGCTTTTGTTTATAGAAGCACATCAGGATGGATTACAGAGGCAATAAATATAAACTAATTGATTAACAGACAGAGCTTACACACAGTGTGAAATATTTTCTGCTTAAAAACCTCAGCTTTGGCCGGCTAAGAACTTGCTGTATTCAACTGGACGTATAAGAGAATTTAAGTACCTTTATCTGCACTTTTTTTTTCAAAAAAATACAGTATTTAAATTGATTTTAACTGTGTGTTACAGGAATATTAACTGAACTGAAAGTTAGTCAGTGTTTGCTGAATTTTGTTATTTGCTAGTAATTACAGGTGTGGGGGTAGCCACATTCTTTGATTTCCTGTCCTTGCCTATTTAAGTGGTACAGTGTGAAATATTTTCTGCTTAAAAACCTCAGCTTTGGCCAGCTAAGAACTTGCTGTATTCATCTGGATGTATAAGAGAATTTAAGTACCTTTACCTGCACTTTTTTTTTTTCAAAAAAAATACAGTATTTAAATTGATTTTAACTGTGTGTTGCAGGAATATTAACTGAACTGGAAGTTAGTCAGTGTTTGCTGAATTTTGTTATTTGCTAGTAATTACAGGTGTGGGGGTAGCCACATTCTTTGATTTCCTGTCCTTGCCTATTTTTAACTGTGTGTTGCAGGAATATTAACTGAACTGGAAGTTTTGACTCTGCTCTTCAGTTAGTCCCACCCACCCACCCTCTCTGTTTTTGTTTTGATGTTAATCTTAGTGGCCTTGAAACTGCCCGCCCCTCTTGTAAATTTGTGTTTGGATACTCCATGCATATCTGAACTGCTTCTTACTGAAGTTGGTGCACCTTGTTTGCTGTGGCATAGACTGGATTCGGGCCTGCTGGATCTAGCTTTGTATGTGCAAGTTGAGCACTAATCCAGGCATTCTCTAAAGTATTCAATTGTATTTATTACTGCTTGGTAGTAACTTGATTAAAGTGTAGCTATCATTCTAAGTCTTTTGGATTAAGCACTTGGGCTTCAGACCAGTTGTTTTACATCAGGAAGGTTTGTGGCATGCACTGTGGTGGCAGGACAGGTAGCTTTCATCCTTCTAAGTTGGGAACTGCTGATTGAGAGCCCAGTGTCTGTTATTCTTAAAGTGTGTTAGTTCCGGTTTAAGCACTTGGGCTTCAGGCCAGTTATTTTACATTAAGAAGGTTTGTGGTCTGCACTCTTGTGGGAGAAGAGGCTGGACTCTGCCCTTCTGAGCTGGGAATTTCTGGTTAAAGGTTTATAGTGCCTGAATATTTGAACTGTATCTTACTGAAATTGGTACACCTTGTTTGCTGTAGCATAGACTAGATCCAGGCCTGCTGAATCTAGTTTTGTTTATATGCTTGTTGTTTGTTTGCTTGTTATTTCCCTGGAACGCTAATTCCACCTAATACGCGGCTTCTCAGCACTTCTGTGGATCACTAGTGATATCTGCATTGCTTACTGTACTTATTTCCTTGTTTCACTTGAAAGAAAGTTACTGTTTGTCGTTTTTGCATTTAAGTTACCTGTAACACATTGCACTTAAGTTACCTGGCACTTGCTCACTAAAGCAATTATATAAGTCAGCACTAAAAATTAAAAGCACTACACCCTCACTCCCCACTGGCCCTTGTTTTCAAATATTAAGGAATTCCCAATATTATTCTAGCATGTCCAAAGGTCAGTTGTCAATCTCCTCTCCGGTCCAGCTGGTGAATCTGGGAATCTTGAGGCAATGTTACAACTGCCTCATGTACACAGACAACCCTCTCCTCCTCCCAACAAATTCCAACACATGTGAGAGATGCAACCATATAGCCAAACTGGAGGCTAAGCTCTCTCAACTCAGTACTGGCATAACCAGTCAGGAGGAGAAGGAAACCACACTCACTACAATTCCAGTCTCACATAGACCTACCATGACAGCAAACGAAACACATAATCACACAAAAACATACTCAGAGGCTCTAAATAAAGATCTGCCTAAGCAGCAGAGACCTCCAAAGCAGACACCCAAGCAACCGCTACCCCAAAACAAAACACGTGCAACACATATCTCACAAAGCCAGTGTACCGAACACCACAGCCCTTAAGACTAAACAACACACCTGATACACTTGTAATAGGTGACTCTATTGTCAGGCACACTGACGTCCCGCTCACCAGGCTGAACAAGGAGAGGGTCATGGTGAGCAGCCTGTCGGGCGCTAGAATCCGCCACATAACACAAGCACTCAGGTCACTCCAAGGAAAGTACAAATATGACTCAGTCATTGTCCATGCTGGTGTGAATGACCTGAGACGTACCTCCCTGGACTACATGAAAAGAGACATAAAGGAGCTCTCTGAGCATGTAGCCCAGGCTGGTATGACCCTGATCTTGAGTAGCATCTTACAATCACCAAGAATGATGCCACAATATTCAACAACTGGCTTAAGTACTGGTGTCATTCAAAGGGGATCCAATGCCTGTCAGCTTGGGATGATATGCTCGACAAGCCACGATGCTTCGCTATGGATGGCTTGCACCTGTCACCCCTGGGCTTTTGGATATTGGCAAAGGCTCTTGCTACCCCCATAATGCCTTTTTTAGGCAAGGCTCAAAAGACAAACCCACCTCCATAGGTATCACAAGGGATAAGAAACTAAGAGTAATGCTACTCAACGCCAGAAGTCTAAACCTCAAGATGCGTGCACTCGAAACTCTCCTTAGCATGGAGAACATTGATATCTGTGCAGTAACAGAAACCTGGTTCAGGGCTCCCGAGAGCACCCCAGCACTACCAGGTTATACCTCATACCATGCTTTTCGGCCCCAAAACTTGGACCGAACCACAAAAGGAGGGGGAGTATTGATAATCATCAAAGATACCCACACCTCCAGGTTGGTGGCAAAGCACGAAGCATCAGAGACTATCTATGTGCAACTAACAGTGGGTAAAACTGCCTTCCAGTTTATAGCCTGCTACAGACCACCCTCCCAAACCCAGGAACTCCACTCAGCCTTTCTGAGAACACTGGAAAATATGAAGGTCTCTCCAAACACCATTATATTGGGCGACTTCAACTACCCAAACATAGACTGGGAGCATTACTCTAGCTCCAACACCCTAGCCCAAAGGTTCCTAGAATTTATAAACTCAAATGCTATGGAACAACTTGTTACCATTCCCACAAGAGGGGAAAACATACTGGACCTGATCATCACCAACATGGGGACTCTATGCTCCAGACCAGAAGTGTATCCCTCACTGGTAAGATCAGACCATAAACTAATCTCACTGGATATTCACATCCCGACCCCACCCCCTGCCCAGAAAACCACAGTGAAAAACATCTCTAAAGCAAATTTCACACTCCTCAAAACCGAGGTGGAATCCTTCAAAGCCCCCGGGCCTGTGGAAAATACGGCCCAGACCGCAGAATCCTTTATAAATGCATTCTATGAACACCTTCAGGAATGCATGGATCATGCGATCCCAAATAAAACCAAGACCCAATCCTCCAAAGGCAGACTTCCTGTCTGGTGGACCCCAGCCATAAACAAACTATACAATAGAAGGAGGAAGCTACTAAATGATAGAGCAAAATCCCAAAAAGGGAAGGCATCACTGATCAGTATTAGCAAAAAACTACGGGCATTCATAAAATTGTCTAAGGCCAGTTTCGAGAGAAAAATTGCACAGGACACTAAGGATAATCACAAGGCTTTCTTTAGTTATGTTAGGAGCCTGGGTGGTAATTCCCAGATATGCTCAGAATTAGTCCAAAATGACAAAAAATACACTGAACCCACAGACATTGCCAACATCCTAGCTGACAGGTTCAGCGCAAACTCCCCCCCCCCCACCAAAAGGGCAAATTTCTATCCCAGCAGAGTGCTGCCCCCCCTGACATCTCAGATACTCAGGTAAGAGCCGCCCTCTCCAAAGCAAAAAACACAGCATCAATGGGACCAGACGGTGTCCCGGGCTGCGTCCTACATGAACTCCAAGAAGAGCTAAACCCAAACATAAAACTACTGTTCAATCTCAGCCTTACTACAGATATGTGCCCAAAAAGTGGCGTACAGCAACAGTGGTCCCTCTCCATAAAGGTGGTGCCTCAACGGATCCTGGAAACTATCGCCCCATAAGCCTGACTAGCTTGGTCTGCAAAGCTATGGAAAGGATCATCATGGACCTCATAAATAAAGATATTGGGGACCTACAGACACTGGATCCTACCCAGTTCGGCTTTGTTAAGGGCAGATCCTGCCTCTTAAATCTGGTTGATTTCTTTGAAACAGTCACCAAGGCCATTGACGAGGGGAAGGTGGTCCACACAGCCTACCTGGACCTCGCAAAAGCCTTTGATACAATACCCCACTCGGGCATTATAGATAAGCTCCCCAGCTTAAATATAAACCCCTATGTCACTAGATGGATTGCAAACTGGCTCAAGGACAGGACCCACATGGTTAAAATTGCTGGAGCCATGTCAGACTCCAAACCAGTTACAAGTGGTGTCCCACAAGGCTCAGTCCTGGGACCTCTCGTGTTCGGTATATATTTCTCGGAGGTACAGGCCAACACGGAAGGACTGTGGCTGACCAAGTTCGCATATGACTGCAAACTGGGCGCCATAATCGACTCTCCAGCCGACACAAGCATCCTCCAAAAGGGCCTCATAGAAATGGACAACTGGTGCCAGAGCCATGGCCTCAAGCTAAATGCCAAAAAGTGTATAGTCATCCCCTTTGGCAAAAACAAAGTGCCCACAAATTACCACATAGGTGGTAATCCATTAAGTACAGAAGAAGTAATTAGGGACCTGGGGACCCAAGTTGATAGCAATCTCTAATTTGACAACCACGTGGCCAAAGTGGTTAGAAAAACATTTTATATAGCCCACCTAATCATGAAGGGATTCACATGTAGATCAGGGGAGGTCATCGTGCCTCTTTACTCATCCCTCATCAGGCCCATAATTGAGTACAATGCCCCTTTTGGGATGTACCTTACCAGACACCTGCAGCAACTGGAAAGACCCCAAAAGTACCTCACCAAGAGGATCAAAGGGCTCAAACAGATGCCATATGCTGCCCGGTTAAAGAAACTCCAGCTCTACTCAGTGGCATACCACCTGTTCAGAGGTGATCTGTGCCTGACGTATAAAGCCATGACCAACCCAGAATTAATGGACATGCTGCACCTCAGAAAATCCAAATCCCATCGAGCTACGTGCTCGAGAGACTTGAACCTCAGCACTGAAATAAATAGGACATGCTGGAGGGACAGATTCATAACCCAGAGGCCCCCTTCACTCTGGAATAAAATCCCAGTCCAGGTTAGGCAGAGTCCCTCACTGACTCTCTTCAAGAGGAATCTTGATGAGTGGATGGGAGATTGTAGGTTTACCACGGGTATCACTTCTGTGTCACTGTTAGACAGAGGCACAGTATACTAACCTCAAAAAAGGGCATAGCAAAATAAATTTAAAATGGGTGGCGAAAGTCAAACACATTCTGGCTAGGCTTATAAATGCCCTAGGGCAGATAGCCTGGTATGAACCTATGAACCTATGAACCTATGAACATAGATGCTTACATCTCAACAACTTACTACAAAATGGCAGTCAGGCTTGCACATGCTCAGTATTTATACACTTGTACAAGCCCTTGGAAAGCTTCTTAAAGAGACATGCAAACATTGAGCTACAGATGGGAAAGCCTAACTAAATTATCAAAAATAGGGACACATGCAGCCTCCATACCTACACCTTTGGTTTGTTTGTAAATTTTACTGTCAAACCAGATGAAATTGTTATCAAGTACTATCTCCGTGCAATCCATAAGTAATCGGACTTGGTTGGTGCTAAGAAAGTCTAGTTTGGTTAGTGCTTCAAAAATAATTCAAGAAATTCTTCTTTTGAAATGCAAGAAAATAGATCCATAACATCAATAGTAAGGAAAATAAGATTTTTATCAAAACAATTAGGATTTAATCTCGCTAGAAACTTCCATGAATCGTGAAGCATATGTGTATTGAGATTTTGCACAGGTTTTAAAAACGTATCTATTACTACAGCAAACAGTGAGTTTTTGACAGTTTTTGAGACAGTAGACCTGAAAGGTGGATCAATTAGCCTCACATGTATTTTGGGGATACCGAACATGACCAGTATCCTGGGGTTAGATTTTCTTCAGAAATTGTAAACATCTAAGTCCATACACTGTTGTAACAGGCTATCTTCTAAAAAGAAATCTATTTTAGCATATGAAGTATTTACCTCATTTGCGGATGTCCCTATATAGGAACCTGTTTCATTCAAAATCCTAGAAATTTCACCCCAGTAATTGTGATTGTCAAATAGAACTACCCCCCCCCCCCAAAAAAAAAAAAAAGATTAAGGTTTATGCCTGCTCAGCTATTAGTTATTCTGATAAATGGAATCAGTTAATTTTAGACAGAAGCATATGGGTTTAGTATGGACTGGCAATCAGCTGACAGTAATATCTAGTGTTATGGCTGCTTGAAACAGATCGATGATGATGTAAGTGAATGTTTGATTTTAGCAATGTTCATTTAGAAGGGGTGGACCTGAGACCTATAAAGAAAGGAATAATATATCGGTTTGTTATTGTGCTAAAACAATGCTAGCAGACAAAGATTAAGAGGAGAGAAAGAGAGAGAGAGAGACAGAGAGAGAGAAAGAGAAAAAAAAACAAGAATAATTAAATTTTAAAATAAATTAGATTGAATAAAGTTTTGGGAGCATTCATATTTAATGGACGGAGTAGAGGGAAGCAATATAATGTCTACCATCCACCTGTGTTGTCTTGTGGCAATAGGTTAGTCATCTCTGCCTGAGCACAGTCTGATTTGAAGAAAACATTAAAATTGGAGAAATGTGTAAAGATCATCATTAGACTGGGGAGGAAAATTCAATATGATAAGTTTTTAGGAAAAGGGATGAAAGCTGGATAAGATATGGTAAGTTTTCTGGGAAAGAGATGGAAGCTGCATAGGATATAGTGTGACAAAAAGTTGTTAGCGTTAGGATATGAAAACGAGTTATCGACAAGTTGGCAAACAGAATGAATGCATGTAAAGGATGGTTCCTACTTATGTAACAGAAATTATAAATATAATTATATACAGAGACTATTTTAGAATGATGAGGATGTGTAATAATACATGCGACACTATTTCTTAGTATATGGCTAAGATATACACAAGGAAATGCTTGTAAAAAGTGTGCTGATTTAGAAAACTGCATAAATATGTAATAGCAAAACAGTATTCAGCAAAGATGCAAAAAGAACAAATACATGAATTAAAAATGCTATTGTCAATAATTGAAAAACTGGAAATTTCTTTTAGAGAATTCAGAGTTTGTGTTATTGGTTGGGAACACACCACATTTTTTGATTTAAGAAAACTGCTTCTTTGAAAAAAATGATGCAAGGAAGCAGTACATGTATTTCCGCTCCTACTAATAAAGCTGCTGATAGAGCAAAAGAAATGCTTAAATGTAGATTTTTGTATAGCCTGAAATTTTATTTCTGTAGGACTCTTTATTAATTTAATTCCTTTTGATAAGACTATTACTTTAAAATTGTTTTACAACTGTATTTCTGCAGGGCTTATTTATATTGCTATATATTCCTTTCATGACACTTATTTATGTGGGTATGAGTATATATATATATATATATATATATATATATATATATATATATATATATACAATCAAAAAATGAAAGAGCATATATATTAATCTTGCTTGGAACGGCTTGAGTAGCTCAATGGTTATTTATCTAAAGTTATTTGCAATTTTGGTAACAAAGGTTATTTGCAAGTTTGGTCATTTTTCCTTGGTACAGTACCCAGTTTTTTGTTCTTTGTACAGTCATATTAACAATTGCAAGTGATGGAAAAATATTTTAGTGTACTAGATAGTTTGCCTTGGATTACAACAGAGGGAATTATTAAAAAAAAAAAAACAAGCGAGAAGTCAAAGATACTTTGTGGCAGCTGGAAATACAGGTTGATAAGTTTCCTGAACTTTAAGAATCAGTTAATATCATGTGTTTTTAAGGGGCAGAAGACTAAAATTACTATATGGAAAGCAAACTACTGCTTGTAGCAATTTAATAGTTGTTTTTTATTGGTCATGTGATGTTTAACCTTATTTGTCATGTGTATATTTCACTGTGTTATTCTGAAGAAATTCTATGCATTTAGAGGTTGAACGCACTAAATTAATAAATTTGATGCTTTTTCCAGTCATGCCTGCCAGATGTAATTTGACTTAAACTGTATAAATGTCTGCTTTTGCACCTCTGAATTTAGGATTACATTTGAATAAAGATTGCTTTAATAATAATAATCTATGATTAATCCAGCAAAGGATGGTGACAGCATATTTAAACTGGATCTACCATGATGATTTTCATCTATCTATCTATCTATCTATCTATCTATCTATCTATCTATCTATCTATATATCTATCTATCATGAGCTCAACAAAGATAATTAAAAAATAGAAAGAAAATAAATTTTATAGCAAAAGTAATTTTATACATCATAAACATGTAATAATAAATAAAGCCAGTTTTCTTAAAGGCGATAGAAAAACGATGATAACTCAAAACAATGTAGATATGAACATGGTTCTGTGAATACCACACTTGATAACAATTTCAGTTTGGGTAGGACTATATTTTTGAACAAAGTAATCAAAAGATGCAAATAACATCAGCAATGTATATTTTTGGCTGTTAAAGTGACATAGAGAGATAAATCCCTAACTCCAGCCTGGATGACCTAGGTTTGATTACTGCTTTAGTTAACTGATGGGGCAGCAGAGGAGATGAGAGTGCCTGTCCTGGCTAGAGGCTGCTCACTGATGATGTTCCTTAAGGGGAGGCATGGCCCAAAGAGAGGAGTTGTCCTCAGATGCAACCAGTGAGTGCAGGGGGTGGGTAAGGGAACAGTGGATAAGGCATACAAAATAAACTAAAAAAAAAAAAAACACTTGACAGAAACATAGATGGTCAAGCCCACAGGACTACCTTAAGATCCAAGACTGACCCCAGCAACAATGGAGCAAGTCCATAGCTTAGGATGCTGGCACACTTGGTATTGATGTAGGGCTCTGTGAGCTGGTGCAGTATAAAGGAGGTCTGATGGGATGAAAAATTGTATACTTCTAAATATAGTTGCTCAGATGATGTGGAGATGGGTGTTGGCTTATATGATTCATAGTTAAACTTTTATGTTACTATGTAATGGGTCTATATTATATCATCGAATGCTTACAAAATGAACGATGATTAATTGACCCCATGTTAGTGAAAACTTACAATATCGAAATCTCAGAACAGCGATTTTTTTTCCCCTTGGAAACTTTAAAACATTACATAAAGTGAGGGGCTGTGCCCCCCACAACCCCCTACTTAAATATACCAACTCCGAGATCACACTATAGTGCCGAAAATGGCAAAGTAATGGAAGCAGTCAAGCAAATTATTTCCCAGGGAAAAAATTTGCTGAGAAGCCACTTTGCTATTTTGGCTTTTCATTCTTTTATGTTTGATCAAGACGTATTCGACAAAATGCATCTGCGATTACATAATTTAAATGTTCATACTGCCCTTAGCTGTCACATAAAAGAAGATGGTACTCCATTTTCTTTTAATTTATAAGCATTGTATTTTTGTACCTTATAAAAGTGTTGGTGACATGGTACAAATATAATATGCACCTGAAGCTCTGCGAGTCAAAATAAATGGTTATTCCATTACTGGATACAATTAATGTCGGTTAATTAGGTAATTGGATCATTTTCGTAATTATTTCAGGATATATAAGTTTGACTGTGTGTTGGTATTCATTATCTGATGAAGTCCTGACTAGAAGGGACAAAAACATGGTGATTCTTTAAGGCTTTAATATTAAGTAAAAGTGCTTAGTTCATTAAACCTCTGAGAGCTTGTGTTCTTCAGTGCCCTGTTTGGTTGGTATTTTTAATGGTTGCTTTGTGGCTTTACCTTTGGGGCATTTTTCTTCTTGAATTGTGTTCAGCATTCTATGGTAGTTTATTCCATATATAATAATTCCACATAATTATTTGTGTTGTATAGGAACTTCTTTTCTTCACCGAATGTAATGTTAATACAAAATGTGCATCCTTGTTTGTGAGTAGTGGAATTACTATAGATATCCAGTTCTGAACTACTTTGCAGAAGATAAGCATTGAAAACATTATTTGCAAAATTAAATGTTTAATAAAATAATACTGGCCAAAGAAAAGTTTCAACTTTTTACACTTGTTTTAATAATCCAGGCTTCTTATGGTTCACTTCACTTAATAAATTTCTGTTGTAATGTTCTAACTGCTTTAATTGCTTCACTAAATGTATACAGAATATGTTGTCATATTAAGTTATTGCCTTATAAATATTTTATATGGGTTATTTAATTTAATTTAATCTCTGCTAGAGATGACTTTCAGTCGTAAAAGCAACTGTCTAATAACCTTACATTTAATCTCTTCAGCATGTTTAAATAAATGTAAAATTAGAACTAATACAACATTGTAAATCTCTGTAATAGCTTATATTTACTAGTTTTTTGTTAGCTAAGTACAAATCATATTATTTTTCCCAAAAATAATGACTTCTGTTTTTATCAATAATTATTAGTTCGATATTATTTGCCCAGATTGAGATTATTAGTAAAGAGCTACTTAAAGTGACAAAATCTTCATTAGAATCCACAGCAAAGCCTACTTTGCTGTCATCTGCATAATTTACCTATCCAAAACTTGTTATTTCAGGGTATTTCAAAGAAGACTGAGTAAAAAAATACTGAAGCCAAGGTAGCCCACTAGGGAACCTCCAGCTTTAACTAGTAATTTCTAAACAGACTCCTTTAACTAGTATCCATGGAGTTCATTCCATCAACCAGTTTAAAATCCAATTATGATATATGGGTTAGTTTTATTATTTAATGTGACATTATTAATATAACAGATTAAGGTAAAGAATCAAAAATATTTGCATGACCCAAGATGGTGTATTCTATATGCTGAGGATATGTTGAGTTAGAAATCTATTCCTCCAATGTGTCATGATTATTTGTTGGTGTAGATTCTAGTCCCTAATGCAAATGTTCATAGGTTCATAAAGTCATAGGTTCATAGGTTGGTACTAGGCTATCTGCCCTAGGGCCTATACAAGCCTAGCCATAACAATTCACAGGCTATTTCTTCCCACACTATTTAGTTTCCTGGATCCCTGTCTAGCAGGGCGACTGACATGATCCCTGGGGTGAATTTCCTTTCTCTCATCCAATCATCAAGGTTCCTTTTGAAGAGGGACAAAGAGGGGCTCTGCTTGACATGTATAGGCAGTCAATTCCAGAGTCTGGGGAGTCTCTAGGTCAGGAACCTATCACTCCAGCATGTTTTGTTTATTGTGATGACAAGGTTTAGATCCCTGGAGCGTGTGGCTCTGAGGGATTGGGATTTCTTTAAGTGTAGCATGTCCAAGCTCTGGGTTTGACATGGCCTTGTATGCTAAGCAGAGATCGCCTCAGAGTAGACGATATGTGACAGAGTATAGCTGGAGTTTTTTAAGGCGGTCAACATAGGGCATCTGCTTTAGGCCTGTGATTTTTTTAGTGAGGTGTTTCTGTGGCCTTTCCAGTTGTTGTAGATGTCTTGAGAGGTACATACCAAATGGGGCATTGTATTCTATAATGGGTCTAATGAGGGATGAGTACAGTGGGACAATGACCTCCTTTTTTCTGGATGAAAAGCCCTTAGTGATGAGGTGTGTCACATAGAAGGATTTCCTGACTGTTGTGGCGAAGTGGTTATTGAAGGTGTGACCACTGTCCACCTGAGTCCCTAAGTCTCTTATCACACTTTCAGTGTTTAGTGTACTGCCACCTATGTGGTAATTCACGGGTACATGTTTTTTCCCAAAGGGAATAACTATACATTTCTTGGCATTGAGCTGGAGCCCAAACATCTGTTTCTGTAAGACCCTTTTGTAGAGTATCCACATCATTTGGGGATTCAATAATGGCTCCCAGTTTGCAGTCATCTGCGAACTTTGTTAGCCAGAGTCCCTTAGTGTTGCCCTGTACTTCAGAGAAGTAGATGCCAAACAAGAGAGGTCCCAGGACTGAACCCTGAGGTACTCCACTTGTCACTTGTTTGGAGCTGGATTTGGAGTCAGCTACTTTTACAGTGTGGGTTCTGTCAGTAAGCCAGTTGGCAACGCATCGAGTGATGTAGGGATTAATGCCCAGCTTAGTAAGTTTATCTATGATTCCAGAGTGGGGGAGGGTGTCAAAGGCCTTGGCGAGATCCAGATAGGCTGTGTGGACTGCCTTACCCTCATCCACGGCTCTGGAGACTGATTCAAAGAAGTAAATCAGGTTCAGGAGACAAGATCGGCCCTTCATGAACCCAAACTGGGTGGGGTCCATTGTTTGAAGGTTGCCAATGTCTTTGTTTATAAGTTACATGAAAATACGTTCCATAGCCTTGCAGATCAGGCTCATCAGACTGATGGGGCGGTAGTTCCTGGGATCCAAGGTGGAGCCCCCTTGTGGAGTGGGATAACTGTAGCTGTGCGCCACTCAGTGGGCACGAAGCCTGAGTTGAGGGTATGATTAAACATGACACTTAGGTGAGGTGCCATTTCATTTTGTAGTTCATGTAGTACACAGCCCAGGATGTCATCTGGTCTCATCTATGCTATATTCTTAGCTTTGGAGAGTGGGTTTTTTACCTGTGTGGCAATTATTACCAGAATTTGGCAATCTTCCGGTATTGAGATGGGCCATTTAGGGGGTGAGAGGGGGGGGGGTGAAGTTGCCACCGAATCGACCTGCCAGGATATTGGCAATATCCTTGGGATTAGTATATTTAATGCCATTCTGTTGCAGCTCAGAGCAGATCTGAGCATTGCCATTTAGTTTCTTGACATAGTTATAGAATGCCTTGCGGTTGTCTTTGGAATCTTTGGCAATTTTATTTTCGTAACTAGCTTTGGAGGATTTTATGAGAGATCTCAGCTTCTTCTTCTCAGGCTTACTGAGGCTGGTAAGGGAGTTTTTTGCATCCTGGGATTTTCATCTTTTCTGCAACAGTTTCTTCCTTTTGTTGTAAAGTTTATTTATGGCAGGGGACCACTAGATTGGCTTCCTTTTTTTGGAGGAGAGCATCTTGGTTCTGTTTGGGATGGCACGATTCATGCATGAGTGGATGTGCTCATACAATGCCTTAGTGTAGGACTCAGCAGTTGAACTTTCAGTTCCCGTCTGCATGGGTGTCATGAAGTTTTTAACTTCTGACTTGAGTAGCATGAAGTTGGCTTTGGAGAAGTTTTTTATGGAGGTTTCCTTACTGTGGGGGCGGGGGTGGGATGTGGATGTTAAGGGTGATTAGCTTAAGGTCTCACCTGACTAACGAGGGGGTGACCATAGGTGTGGAGCATTCATTTCCCATGTTGGTAATGACCCGGTGTATGATATTGGAGCCCCTTGTGGGACTATGGATAAGTTGATCCACGGCATTGGAATTTATGATTTCCAAGAATTCCAAGAAATGTTTCTTGAAGAAATAGGCCATCTTGAAAGATTTAGTTTTTCATGGCTTGAAAAGCACAAGTCAGCTTACAGAAGCCTGTGGGCCACTGAGTATGTAGTCTGCTGGGATAGGTGAAGAATTTAAGGCCTTTAATTTAGAAATTGTTGGGGTCTTTCCTCTTGAATGACATGCTTGGATACATACATACCAGACTGGGCACTGTATTTGATGATGAGCCTGATAAAGGAAGAGTAAAATGGTAAAAGACTTGTCCTCACAAATACCCACGTCTGTTATGAACGTGTCTATTTGAAGAGGACTATTAACAAATAAGGTGGTAACAATGTTCTATCTAAATGCTGCTTTGCTGCAGTATTTTACTTTTAGCTTGAGATTGTTTTTCAAATGCAAGGTTTAGGCAAATTTCATCCTTTGCTAATGTTGTTTAGGATCCTTGGATGGGTGAATATTGCAAGTTCGGTTCCACTTGAAAACATCGAAATTCCAAAACATCAAATGTCATATGGCCGAGACCTTGTCATCGATATTTCAGAACATCAAAGCTTTCAAGTGAAACCTAAAAAAAAAAAAAAAACTTTTAAAACAAGTGTATACAGGGGGGCAAGCCCCCCTGCACCCCCCACACCCCTCCTACTTTAATATATCAACTCCGAGATCGCACTACAGTGGGGTAAAGGGAAATCTCCGTTTTAGCGCTATATGCAGAAGTGCTAAACGGGAGATTTCCCGTACCCTGTCTGCAGTGCCATCACAGAGATGGCACATTCACAGACACAGCGTGCAGGGCACCTTGCTGCCCTGCAGAAACACTAGCTTGTTCCCTTTTTTACTTACCTTTTTCTTCCCCTTGACAACATCAATGTTCTAAACACTCGATGATATGGTCTCGACCATATGAATTTCGATGATTTAGAATTTCGATGTTTTCAAGGGGAACCTGCAAGTTCAGCTCTGTTAATCAATATGCTTAGTTAACCACACTTCTGGGATATTGGTTTGGATGTCTGCAAAATAAACGACATATAGGAGAGAGCCCGACCCTGATCCCGGTTATACCCTACTAGTTACAGTTTTATGTTTACAGTGGTTACTTGCAGATTTAACAACTTCAGATCTGTTGGATAGCCAGGTTGCAATGCAGCAGATGGGTAGGATTGTTTCAAAAGCCTTGACCCGGCTGGGATAAGTAGTGTGCACTGACTGACCACTTTCTACAGCCTGTGTAACATTTTCAAAGAAGCTTACTAAGTTCCAGAAACAGGATCTGCCTTTCCAAAAAAAACTGATTGGGGTCTGGATGATTTAACTTCTTATATCATGGTGTGTGTGTGTGCGCGTGTGTGTGTGTGTGTGTGTGTGTGTCTGTGTGTGTGTGTGTGTGTGTGTGTGTGTATACTTGCATGCGCATATGACCTAAGAGTTATACAGGGCTATAATAATTGTAAGTCAGTTTAGTAATCATCATACTGCCCAACTGCCTACATCAAGCATTCATCAATACTCTGCCCATGTTGCCAGACATAAATATCCACCCTACCCATACCATTACTGACCATTGATACCTTACATTGAACAGGGCAGCCCTTCATTTTAGAGTCATAGTTTTGCAAAAACACTGCATAGCTACCACATTAAAAATCCTACCTCTAAAGTTAGTATTAAAAGCTATGTATTGTACACAGACTTTGTTTTTTGAAGGCCATCAGTTTTGTGTGCATGTGCATGCATGTGTGTGTGTGTGTGCGTGTGTGTGTGTGGGTGTGTGTGCATGCACATGTGTGTCTTTGTGTGTAGGAGGTTTTCTGTAGAGGCTAGATGCTGTGCTGCAGTGGAAGTCACATATAAGGGTACTAGTACATGGGTCCCTTTCCATGAGAGTGTGTCAAAATAGTTGCTGTCCTCTATCTTATTTTTCTAGTCATAGAGTTTCTGGCCCACAGGGTGGAAACTATATTAAACAAGTATGGAGGGAGAAGTGGGGTTTATTTTGAACTACATTAAGATGACTGCATGTTGATACTAGATAAACTGGACATGGGGTTACAGAAAGTACAGGAGGCTTTTGAAGTATTTAGGGAGAATTTAGTTTTTTAGTGTAATTTGGAAAAGTGTATACAACAGAGTGTAGGAGTGAGAAAACATGAAATGCAAGCAAGTTATGAACTATTTGCATTTTAAGCTGTTTGATAACTGGGAAGAGATTTACTCAGAATTATATAGATATACTGGGTTCTGTGCAAGGATACCTAAGAGTATGGGACAAAGGCTGAGAGCACTAGCAGGCAAGATTACTGTCATGCAATTAATAATAGTTCCCAGGGTATGCTTTGTGGTTAGGCACATGCCAAGGTAGGCAACCTCATGCAGGTGAAATACAGAGGGTCTGACAAAAATCTGTGGAATGAAAGGGGAAGAAGAATGAGGAAGAGAAGAGTTACAAGTGGTGAGGAGACTAGGGAATGTCTGACTCAAGGAAGTGTGTTGTTGCAGTAAAAGTGAGTGTGACAATGATCATAGGAAGAGATAGAGAAGAGAAGGGCCGAACAGGGTAGGTCTCAAGTTCAAAAGGATAGGGCCATTTGGGAGAATAAAAGAGCAAGTACATTTAGGAAGAGCAGAGATAGATTATGTGTATGTTTTGTAGCATCTAGACTGTATGAAAGATAAATAAAAGTATAAGGAATTTTGAAGCTAGAATTCCTAGAAGTGGGAGTCAATGGGTAAATACAAAAATGGGGAGAGGAAAACCAGTATAATTAGGTGGTGATCTTATAGTGAGAACTGTGAACTGTCAGAAGACTTGGGGAAGCAATATAAACTATAAGGGAGAATGGCTGGAGTACATGTAATTCAGGTATGTAGTTAGGACAATGCATAAGAAAATATAACATAGGCAGAAAGGGAAATAGGGTGCTGGGGACCTAAACTGATACCTCACAGAAACATGGAGATAGATTTGACAAGAGATGTGTCTGTAAGTGGTATACAATCATCTGTGTTCTTTTAGTTTTTAAAAGCACATGGGTAGGTTTTGTGCCAGGTAGAAAGAAATAGAGAAAAAAAGATAATGAAGAATGGTGGGAAATGAATGGTGGGAAATGTAGTAAAAAACAAAAAGTGGTAGTACTCCTGATGCTGTGGGATCAGCTTATGTACTACTCTGTAGGCAGTTTAATATATCAATTCAGAAAAAGCAGTCCTGGAAGAGAGGGGTGATGGGAGGTGACAGTGCTAAGTTGGTCCCAAAGGCAGGTATAATTAATATATTATGGGACTGGTTCTTTCGCAGGGTAGATAGAAATTTAATATATCTCATCAGTAGCTAATAATAACAATTCCAGATAACATTTTTCAAAATTTAGAATTCTTTATGTCATTTGCCTGTATAAACATATTTATTTTGAATTTTTCTTGTGAAAGTTTAATACTGTTGACCCATTTCATTTTGCTAAGTAAAATGCTTAATTTTACTTATTTTAAGTAAAGAGATTAATTATTCAACATTAAATGCATATGTGCTCAGTAACTGAATGATTTGTTTATTAGATTAAAGGTATATGCAGTGGAATGCAACACTAGCTACTGGCTTTTATTGTTTGAAGATTTACATTCATGCTATTGCTGCCATTTAAAGCACACCTCCTGAAAAACTGAGTGAGTGAGTGAGTGTCTGAATGAGTGTGTCTAACTGAGTGAGTGCCTGAGTGAGTGTGTCTAATTGAATAAGTGAGTGAATATCTGTCTGACTGTCTGAGTGAGTTGTCTGTCTGACTGACTGTGTATCTGTCTGTCCGACTGAATGAGTGTACCTTATTAAGTGATTGAGTGTATCTGACTGACTGCAGTGTCAATGTGCCGCAAGTAGTACTTTCATTTTTGGTGCAGAAGGCTGTGGGTTCTATTCCCAAACAAGAAAGATGGATTGCTGGCACAATGCAATGTAATGTGCTGCATTCCTGGTTGATGTACTGCGGTTAGCATAATGGTTAAGATATTTACATCAGAAGTTTGCTTCATTTGAGGGAAATTGGCTAGGCTTAAAATGGCCCTTGGGCAGTTTGTCTCTATTACTCACAGAGTGAGTGTGTTTGTGTGTTTGTCTGTCTGACAGTGTGTTTGTGAATGTCTGAGTGACTATGCATCTGAGTGTGTGTATCTATCTGTGTGTGTGTGTGTGTGTGTGTGTGTGTGTGTGTGTGTGTGTGTGTGTGTGTGTGTGTGTGTGTGTGTGTACTAAAAGGTGGAGAAGTGGTATCAGACTGATGTTTTTTTAAAGGGGTGCTAGCATACAGAGTCCCTGAGTCAAAAGTCAAAATGCTGCCAACACTCCAGAGAAAAGCAAACAATTTTAAATGTCCTAAAGAACCTCATAATACCTCACACTGGCCAGAAGTGAAGCACATCCTTTAAACTATTGCAGACACTTCATGCTGCCTTATTTTGTTTGACTTGTAGAAAATAATTAACTGGGGAACCATACCTTAATCCCTAGATTAGAAAATGCAATCACTTTAGTGTTATTAGATGGTAAACATTCAAAATCATGGGACCCTCTTTGGAGATAACTGGAATGTGGAAAATAACAGCCAAAAGTCTGAACTTGCATTTATTAAGTCTAAGATTGCTGTTTCTTACAATATTGTCTTTCCTCTAAGGTATGCTGATCCCTTAGTTGGTGTACATAATTCTGGGGTTTATGGAGAACACACACACACACGCACACGCACACACACACACACACACACACACACACACACACACACACACACACACACACGCATGCACGCATGCACACACACACACACACACACACACACACACACACACACACGTAATCATGCAGTCCCAGACACCAGAGTCCCGCACATATAAACAGAAACACACACACACACACATCTCTTTTCACAGTTTTCCTTTTCCTATTAAAATATCAGTTTTATCTGCATTCTAGTAGATATAGCTCCAGCTGCAGAAAAGGTCAAAGAGAAGAGATTATGCTGGTTTGAGCACATGTGCAGAAAAACAGAAGACAATCTGGTGAAGAAGATTTGGGACAGACAGGTGGAAAGCAACAGGAAATAAAGCGTCCAACAAAGAGGTGGATGGATTGGGAGAGGAGGCCTGTGGCAGTCAGACATGAGTGTCAAAGAAGGCAGGAGAGTGTCATTGAATAAACTGAGATGATGACAGTTGACCCAACACCCTGACTCCATTTAGAAAATGAGAAAACATGGGGTTGGTGATGATGATGATGATGATCTGCATTCTAAATAAGCAGCAGAGTAGAGTAAAAGGTTAAAAACAAAGCTGCTTGGTTATATATGTGCACTCTTCTATAAGATGTACTCATGCAATATCCAAGACTGCTTCAATAATAAAGTGATCTATGGTGTATACCATGATACTGCAAAGAGTCTAGTCGGCATGCTTCACTACATACATGCTTTGTTCCATACAGCATGTCTAGGGTAAAGTTAGCTTACTCATTATAGCTATGTCCATATATTAAAGTCCCTATTATAGCAAACTAGTTATAGCAAGACTATTTGATATAAACCATGTTATAACCAGGTTATTTTTCTTTTGACTTCGGAACTTAATCTGCAAGCTCCATGTATTGCATAGTACTTAGCGTGACTGCTTTATTGCCCATACTTGCCTTACAGATTTAGTACCGTGTTCCACCATCTTTTCTTTTACATAGCTTTTATTAGTGGAATGTTCACTTCTCCTGTACTTGTGCTACTCACATTAGCATGCTGCTTTTATTTCTTCTTTTACCTGTTATATGTTAGTGGTGCTTTTCATTTGCATCGTCAAAATATATTCCATTGTTTGTGCTCTAAGTATATATGTTACTACTGTCGCAGGTTTAGATTGAAAACATCCCATTTGAATGACTACTTTTTCTTGTGAAGTAAGGAAAGAAAAAGAATGGAGTACTGCTAATCCATCGTCTTATGTACTGGCTCCTGTACTCATTACAGACAATTCCATAGTTATCTTAGATTGGAATTTTCTAGTAGGATCATCTGCAAGATCAGCCCTTCTTCTTTGTAATACATATATTTTTGCAGATTTTCACAAAGTTTACAAGACCGTGGGTAGCATTAGTTCTGGTTACTATATATTCCGAGTATACATGATTGCTCCTGCAGACATTTACCTAATTACAGCAAATATGTTTTAATCCCCTCTCCCCCTGAGTTGTCAACTACCTTTAGACTGTTAAACCTACAATTAATTAAAAGTCTTACAACAGAGGTCTGTGCAGCCATGGGAATATCAGTACTGACAATACTGAATCTGCTAAATATACATCAAACCTAAAAAATATAAAATACAATAAAAATAATATAATATTATGTAATATAACATACTGCCTCTTCTCTTTGGTTACATTTTAGTGTTGTTTTCTTGGAACAGTTGGTTTACTTTGTTAAGCCTGAGGTGGTCGGGGACCTGTAGCTGAACTACAGCTATATGACTGACATTCTTGGATACCAGAACTACAAATTAGGCATGTTTTGCTAGGCCTAACCCACTTAGTAGACAAAAATAAAATCTGAGATCCAGGAAATGTAGAAGAGAACTTTAAGAAGGATATGTTGTCTAAATATGGGCCTACAGGAGAAGATGCAGAACTCGCATACATATGCACACATTATCGACAATCAGCTTGTTTACTGGGTTTGATTAATCAAGACAGGTTTCATTTGTTGACATGATGGCTTCTCTCTCACTAATGGTGCCTTTTCCTCCTTCTGAGAAAGTGTTGCAGCTAGACTCAGATTTCAGGTACAGTTTTGTCAGTTATCTTAAGCTAAGATCCCTGTATGGTAGGCAGAATGATCTCAAATTCTTAAATAAGCTACCTGAGTTTAAGAGTCACAATTTAAGAAACTTTATTACAGTGGAGAAGGGCTCTAAGGGAGTTTTAGCTCTATGTTACAAAATATTCATTAAAAAAATCTGCTTATCTGGGCACTATTAGAAGTAGATCGAATACATTGTTAAATATTCAGTTGTCAAATAAGGATTGGTCTCAAGTTATCAACTCTGCAAAGTAATTTTCCTCCATCCCAGCCTTAAACTTTATTTCATGTAAGATGATGCATTTTTGGCTGCCTTCATCATGGTCATTAAGAAAGAAGCGGATTGATACCAATTGTTGAAAATGTGGAGCCACAGGCACATTATTTATATTTGTTATGGCATTGAGATTGTACCAGTAGACTATGGAAGTTGGTGGCCAATGTACAGTCAAGGAGCAGTCTTCATTAAATAAACATATTTTGGGGGGTTACTGTGGGTTGTGAACCTCCTTTTTCCTTCACTATAGTACAAAAAATATTGTTGAAAATAGTCACTATAATGTTTGTAGTAATTATTTATAAATACTGGAAACCTGGCCCTGTCAATGTCTTGAAATGTTTACACAACTGTAAGTATAAAGCTTAGAGCATGATAAGAACACTGATTATCACTTTCCACTTCAATAATTTATAAATAATTTATAAAGGTTCATTGTTACATATTTAATGCCTAATAGTATGAGAATAATATTTATGGGAGTGTTTGGAAACTTTGTTTTATTTATACGTACTCTTTGTTCTTTTGTTGCCAACAGTTGCATTTTAAATATTTATACTTCAATGATTGTTTGAACAGTTATGTTATTTGCTTTCTACTTGATTGTTTTTGTTATACTGTTAAATAAACTCTATTGGTTTTCAAAAAAGTATATATATATATATATACATATATATATATATATATATATATATATATATATATATATATATATATAGATGTAAATATAGTTATATGTATATAAATATATATATATATATATATATATATATATATATATATATATATATATATATATATATATGTATAGATGTAAATATAGGTATATGTGTATATATATATATATATATATATATATATATATATATATATATATATATATACAGAGAGAGAGAGAGAAAGAGCATTGCTGTTGACACTACGTTTTCATCAGAAAATTCAAAAGTTGAGCACCTTTATCTTTATGATTGTGCCAGTGTCACATGAAAAGCTCCACATATGAAAATCACATACAATGTCCAGTTATCTCCACAGCCTTTAGGAATGCTGCATAATATCATACCCCTTGAACGGGAAACCAAACTACTGATCAGCTTCCTCATGGTTGACACTTCAAGAGATGCCATCACTTCTATAAACCTTGTTATCTGGAGTTAAATGCTTTATGTCTCTCTACTTAGGCTGCCATGTCAAAGCTGTTTTTAGTGATTATGAAGAAACAGTTAAAATGCATTCTGAATATAATGAGGTAATTTAAATATGTTATTAAACAGAATGAGAATGCACAGATGTAAATTACAATTAGTCTATCTTTCTTTCATTTTTTGGAGGTCTACCATCTTACAGTCTCTCTAGTGAAAGTGTATTATTGTCTGGTGAACATGACAAGGGTTTATCTTAGCTCCTTATAGCAGCCTGTGCAAATCTAACTTTCACAAAGGTGAGACGCTTGTGTTCTTTGACGATCCCCTCACTCCAATGAGAAGCATCTTCTTCTTTTTCTTTGAGTCCTCCCATTTCACTACAGACCATATACAGTACTGCATTTGCTCTCACTGAATTCAGATTCACAAACTGAAACTTACCTGCATGCAGTCCTGTCTCACTGACCACTTCAGGCTCTGAAACTGTCAGCAGTGCAGAAGAAACACCCAGAAACCCCCTTGACAAAAAAGAAAGCAGCTAATCATTTACTTCATCTTTTCTCTCCCTCCTGACAAGCATTACTGATGGCCTGGGTTTGGTGACATGATCAAACATCTTAGCACTGTCTCTCAATGGGCTGCCATTCATTACTCTAAAATTTACTTTTTTATCATTATTGCTATCATACAAGCATAGAATTTAACTAGTATTGACCATTCTGACCAACTAGTTTCCACATTGCTTACTGGGTAAACTATAGGCCATGCATGCTGTTTATCTAATAGCCACCCTTCCCTAGACTCTGCCTGCCTTATATTCAACACCTGTTGAAACCCACCTCATGTCATTAAACTGACTTTGTATTTAGTTTGTTCTTTTGTCTCTCTCAATTTTACTCCACCTGCTTCTATTTTATTTTAAACTCAGTATCTACTTCACCTCAAATGACTCCCATGTGTACTTTCAATTTTGTATTGTTTCGTCACCTGTATAATTTTCTCAAGGCTATATATGTCACATGGTTTTAATTGTTCTTTATATTATTTCTGATACAGACTGCGGTACAGTTTTGTTGCTCCCGTTACGATTTCCACACAACTGTGCAGGGTCTTACAAAAGTAAACATATTCAGAAATGCATATGGTAATCTACACAGGACCATCTGAACTGTCTCTAAACAGTGATAGTAATTTAAAATTATCTTCCAGTGATACCACTTTGTATACATCAAGTCCAGTGAGCTCTCATTAGTACTGTTCTGGCTCCACACTAGCTTGATTTTCAGAATGATGTCACTTGAAGCCTGATACAACCTCTTCTGAGCAAAGCGCATATGTTAAATGCACAGGGAATAAAAACAAACATCACAGAATGTTATTCATCATTTCCAGTGAAAGCACTTTGAAAAACAATTAAAGTAAACAATCTGACAACACTTTCCACAACCTGGTCCTTAGTTAATAGTGATGTTTACATTTATGATTAAACTGCAATCTGTTTAGTCTGTCTGCTTATTACCAAGTCTTCTGGGAGTAGGTCTTTACAATGTCAACTAATGCAAATATTGTGAGCTTTTGTAATGCATCTAAAGAAATATTATCACGCTCATATCTTAAAGTGTGGTATGTTTTGTAAATATTTGTGCTGAACTATGATTTTCTACATGCTTTGCCAATACACATATCAATATGAATAAAAATCCAGAGTTGCAGTGACTAACAGAACAAGTCATTGTTCACAATTAGCAGTGCTAACATTACACAGGTCCTGTACATATTTTACAGGATACAAAGCACTGTATGCTCCATTGAGTCCACTTTGTAAATTTGAAATTCCACAATCCTGACATTCTAAACACTGATGCTCATAACCTCTAGATTGTGGAATCTTGAAATCTGCCAATAGAGATTGCTGTACAGTGCAGAACGGGAACATTACTGTTCAGTTCACTGTAGTGTGATCTCAGAGTTGGTATATTTAAGTTGCAGGGGATGTGGAAATGTGTTTGTTGATCTATTGTTGTTTTAGTTTTTTTTAATTTTGAGATTCCGAATCTCGAAGTTCTGAGCATCCGTGTTTAAAACGTCGGGATTGTCGAATTTCAAAATTACAAAAGGGACCCACTCAGTTCTATTCATAAAATGCAAAAAATCAGAAACTACATTGTGTGCTACAGAAGACACTACCCATGTAACACCCACCCATCATAGCTCAATACACTGACTCTAAGATTACCATACCTCAGAGCAAATTGTAGGGCGTATTTACAACCAATCATAGCATGATCATATTGTAATAAATAGCCTGATCAAGGTACTTTGTCATGACTGAGCTAGGTTTAATTATACGTAGGTGCCAACATAGAGCAGGCATGCTCGGGACAGTGTTCCATAATGAAGAATCACATTTCTGAAAATGGCAGTCACCACATGACCTATGGACATTGGTATATAAGTAAAATGCCTGACACTATTTGCATTCACATGGACATCGAAGTGCATGCAACAAAGACTCACCTGGAATGCCAGGTCTATATCACTTAATCAAACTTATAGTTTATCAAATCCTATTAGTCAACCCCTACTTCTCGAACACACATATCAGCGAAAGCACTTTTAAACAAAATGTTTCCTAGGGTTAACCAATGGTTGGCCAACCTACCAACCATGAAAAAAAAAATAAAGTTTAAAACTTAACCGGGTGAGAGGCTACACCCCCACACCCCACCCTCAACTAAATATATCAACTTTGAGATTGCACTAC
Organism: Protopterus annectens; assembly: GCF_019279795.1. Taxonomy (NCBI): domain Eukaryota; kingdom Metazoa; phylum Chordata; order Ceratodontiformes; family Protopteridae; genus Protopterus; species Protopterus annectens. Next base: position 1,425,727,582 of record NC_056741.1, read on the forward strand.
AGTGGGGGAAAGGGCAAATTCCAGATGGTGGCCAATTGTTGTTTTGCCCTAGGAAAAGTTTTATTTAAAAGTGCATTTGTTGATTTGTGTGTTCAACAAATAGGGGTGGACGTATAGGATTCGATACATCATAAATTCCATTAAGTGGTGCAGACCTGGAATAGCATACAGGGGTTTGTATATCAAAGTGACAACTAGCTTTATTTTATAAACAGATAGAAAACATAATGATCAAACAGTCTGAAAGAGGAAGAACAAGAGGAGGAACACACAGACAGGCAATGGAAAGGAAAGAGTAGTGGAGGAATGATATATTGTTTTTCCTTTTCTTTTTGTGACAGCTACATTTTCTATTAGTAAAAGGATAGATGCAGAAGAAACATGGCTAAGTTATAGATAGCAAAAAGAGCACAGAAATCTCAGCAGGGCAGACATGGAAGCAGTTAATACAAAGACTGACAAAGGATGTACTGACACTAAAACTGTGGCCACTGTAGAGTTGCATTAGAGGGTAGACAACTAGTGATAGAGAGGAATGTACCATAAACATGGGGGGAGGGGGGTGACACAGATTGAAGGACAACACTATGATGGGGGTTAGAATGGGGTGAGGATGTCCTGTCAAGGCAGCCTAGTGGAAAGCTCACACACAAGTCAGTCAACGCTGTGACTGACATCAGGGATGGGTTCTACCACTGATGGAATGATGGTTGCGGCCAGGCAGCTATGTGACTCTGCCTGCCTCATGACAAGGTACTCCATAGTGCCAATCTGGGCTTCAAAGTACTGATTCCATATCAGTTTCTGCAGCTGCCAAACCTCAGGTAGGGTGACCCAGATGGGTCCAGTGGTACCAGTCTCTGATGTGATGTCAATGTCACAAAGTGCAGAAGCAACAGAGGCCCTTGATAAGCCATTCAGATCACCTGCTACAGAGAGAATTTTATCATCGTGCAGACAAGTAGGCCTGACAACTGCTGTGAACCCAGCCTTCAGTGCAATGGCCAGCACAGACCATAGTGGCTGCTACCTCTGGATAATCCTGCAGAAAAAATTTAAGTATGTGGGTAACCAACAAAGAAAAATAATTAAAACAAAATGAAGATGAGAACAGAACACAGCAGAGATAGAATGGGCAGTGTGATATGGTACACTTTAACAAGAAAGACTCTGGATGGAGAAAAAATCAGCAAAACAATGGCTAGGGAAAACAACTATACAACAAGATAAAAACAGGGTATATACTGTAATCTAATTGGTATAATGTGTAGGACAGTAACACAGTAAATGGATGAAAACTAATGTCCAAACCCAATAAACAATGAAGCAATGGTGAACTATTGAACTACTGAAATGCAAACCAGCAAAAAAAAAAAAATGCCCACTACTGTGGTACATAATTTAAATACAATTCTCATACAGACCAGGCAACTTCATTTCAGGCATAACTCACGGTTTAGTAGAATAGCACAGTACAGATACATGGAACAAAAAAAGAATAAACCCAAGGACTTGCTGTAGTCACGGACAACAGCTTTATTAACAAATAACAAAAAAACTAAGTGCTTTCGCCCTTACAATGAATAGGACATTATCAGAGTACTCAATGCCTACTAAGTGTTGTTTAAATACCATGTTTTTATTTTGTTTTACACAGATAAATGAAAGCCTGCAATCTACAAAGTCAATGAACAACTAAGCAATGGTGAAGTGATAACTTTAAAAAAAAATGCTCAGTGATGTGGTAAACATGTTAATCACAGAAATCTTAGTGGCAGTAATGCTGTACGTCTATCCTGTTTTATTTACTGCAAATTTTATCATCTGCTGCAAAACAGAAATATAAATAAAAGCACATTCATAACAGCAGAAGGTGTGCATTGCTACACTTTTTGGCCTACTGTACAATGGATCTGCAATAAAAACAAAATCTTACTTAATATGGAAATTGTCTCTCAGTAACCTCTTTTGAATTTTTTTTTGTTTTAAAACATGAGGAGAATAAATCTAAGATGACTTCTCTGCTTAATCTAGCAGAAGCATATCGGCATCAAGCAGGAATTGAAATCAAACCAGAAGTAGATAAAAATCAGGCAGTAACTGAATGTGCCAAAAACTAAAGAAAGAATATAAAGTGAAGGACCCGAAGAGAAGGCAAGAAATGTGGAAGATGCATAAATATAGTTGCAAGTATAGAAAACTTCTGGAAGAACGTCATGTTGATCAGGAATGAATGCAGGAATGGTTAAGGAGAGGAGAATTCAAACCAAGAGATGAAAGGTTAATATTGGCAGCCCAAGATAGTGGACTACCTACATCCTGGATTATAAAGTCCATTGAACATGTGGGAGAAACAGACAAATATAGGTTTGTAAAACTGAATTGGAAACAGCCCCGTGCCTTATTGCTGGTTGTGACATACGAATCACAGAAGGACTGCATACTGAAAGGCATAATAATGTGGCAAGACTGTTGCACTCAGGATTGTACAAACACTATGGTACTGAATTGGCTGAAAAACACTGGAAACATGAGCCACAAAACATCACAATTTATGAAGTCTACATCACATGGGATCACCCATTACCAACAGTTCAAAAGATAGATGCTAGAAAACCGGATATAGTGGTCTATGAAAAGAAGACAAAAGTAGCATTGATCATTGAATTCACCGCATCCAGTGACTACAGTGTCTTGTGTACAGACATAAAATATCAGGATTTGCAGGCAGAAATGAGAGCAATGTGGAAGAAAGCTACCCAGACAATTCCAATAGTAGAAGGAGCAATGAGTCTTATAAAAAATAATCTACAATTGTATTTAGATATGTTAGCAATCCATGTAACACTGCATGAATTGCAGAAGGAATCATTACTGGGCACATTGTGGGTGCTGCAAAGAGCACTTTTGGCTGACATCAAAAGATTGAAACAATACTAATTTCACTAACTTTAATCATACTTTGACTTAGGAATGGGGCCCATTCCTATCATGGTATTAGAAACCCAAAAGATTTGGAGAAATTAAAAAGGGAATAACCTCTTCAATCCACATGTAGAGAAGGTCTAGGTGATGTCTCCTCAGATGACTACATTTATGCCTGCGCTGCTCACCACAGTGGGTGATACCAGTAGCATTACTGGCAATCCTAGCAAGTACATGCCAGGCGTCCTCTTTGTACAGGGGACCTTAATAATCCCCTCAAAGGTGCTCAGTAGGCTGCATGTACAGCAGGAGTAAAGAGATTTTGCATTTCTGGCTGCACCACGTGGTAGTTCTGCAAAACTCAGATCAATACTCACACATGATTGGCAAGCGTGCAGAATGACAACAGTTGCTTGGCCAGGGTCTGTTAGCCTGTACACCTTTTGTATCATTCATGCCCAGTCATGGACACAATAGGCAAATGGGTAGCAAATGTCCATGGACAGTAATGCAATTCAGATGTGTAGTATCACAGATATACAGATATGAAACACAGAAGTTCACTCATATTTCATCTCATTGCTTGTGCATGAGCTAAATAGAGCTGATAATGCATTCCATTATTGGCACATTTCAGAGGCAATCACACTAAATCACCTGATTAGCATAACACAATAATTGCTGAGCAATACACCCTATTGTAGTGTGATAAAAAAGTGCAGTCACCATCTTGTTATGTGTGCATGCAAGCAGACAGCATAGAATGCAGAATATGGTTGAGAGCTGAGTATACTGGCAACAGGGAAAATGACAAATGACAACATTACCGTTAAGGGACACCACCACTGCAGTCACTGGTGAAGGGTGCATTGCTGTGACACACACACAATGTTACACAGGGGTACACTGTGTGTGGTCAAGAGAGTGGTCTAAAAGGATGAGCCTCACAATGAAAGGGAAGAGGGAAAAGGCAATACAGGTTAGCAGTCCTGTGGAAGGGGAATTAACCATTCTGGTTACCGGGAAAAAGATTGCACAGGTTGCTGTCCTGGCGGATCTGCATCTAGGAGGGCCACAGGGAACAGGCAGTACATCTCATAGTCCTGTAGGGGGAGGGATCATCACTGAACCAGGGTTTATGGTACAGTCAAGATAGGTTGCACTTCTGTGAGGAGGGGCATCTAAGCAGGGCGCAGGAAATGGGCAGCTTAAATCATGTTTTTGCTTTGAGACTATGTTCACAATGTTGACTAGAGTGACAGACAACATGGCAGGCTAATGGGGACCTTGAGCCTGCAGTGCATCTGGTACAGACTGTACTGGTGACACAAGCGCAAGAGAAAACACACATAGATCACATGATCTCAGCTGCTACATCATTGAAGAGAATCAGAACACTTAGAGGAGAGCACAGGTCTGTGACCACCACAGCAGTACTTGGACCAAAAAAGACAAGATGTTGGCTGAAAAAGACAGAACAGCATACCTTCATTGACCCACATATGAAGCCAGAGGAGTAGCTGATCTACCAAAGCATCAGAGGAATGGCAACCCATAGAAAAGTTCCCTAAACAGAAGAATGAGTTTGTGCCACAGACTCATATGAAAGAAGAATCCTCAACATGGATAAATGGACAAGGTCATCTGGGCTAGGTATGGTAATGTGTGGTGAATTGCCATGATAGGACACTGGTGCAGATGCTTCACAGGGTCACTGACAGATCCTGTATATCAACAATTAGGCTCAGGGCGTAACTTGGAATGAATCAGCCACAGAGGTTGCACACTAACCACAGTGGCAGCTGACAGAAACTGAGGACTTCCCATTAACTCTCAGCAGTGACAATGAGAGAACAAAGCATTTATAACTGGCGATGAACTGGATGTGGGATCCTCAAAAAGCAAACAGCATTTTTCTAGAACATTGACCAGCTTCTCTGCCTAGCTTACTCTCCACATGTCCTCTCTGATCCATGTTTATAATCAACGGTGTAGCCAACCTATCCTGTCATCAAAAGAATGGAAGTGCTTGGAAAAGTGTATGCTGCTGCCAGCTCTCTTCTGCATGTCATGCTTTTTTCTTCTTTGTTCAAGAATTCTGTACTGAGTCGGACAAAAGCAAAAGTAGGGACATTTTCAAATATTTGTCTTCTTCAGTAAAAAAAGTTATTAGAGCAACAGATTTTATATCATGATTCACTTTCTGAACAATAAATAGTAGTATGGCAGTCTGATGTCTGTCATTGTTGACTGAGTAATCCTCAGTGATTTTCCAGAACAAAAAAAAAAAAAAAAAATATATATATATATATATATATATATATATATATATATTTATATATGGATTCACTTCAGAATTTTGAATTCCCAAAACTTCGAATTTCATATTTTCGAGACACTATGAGCGAAGTTTTAAAAATTTGAAACTCTGAAATAAATCCAAAAGGAACACAAAACCATATTCCTCAATGTTTTTGCAGGGGGGCAAGCCCCCCCTGCACTCCCCACATCCCCCACTATTTAAATATACTAACTCTGAGATCGCACTACAGCGAGGAAAAGGGAGATTTCCCATTCTGCGCTGTATGCAGATCTCCGTTCAAAATTTCAGAGTTCTAAAACTTCGATCATATGGTTTCGACCATATGAAATCTGAGGTTTTGGAAATTCGAAATTCTGAAGAGAACCCATACATACATATATATATATATATATATATATATATATATATATATATATATATATATATATATACAGATGTATATATTTATATATATAGATGTATATATATATATATATATATATATATATATATATATATATATATATATATACATATATATATATGAGAGACAGGGCAAAAATATGAGGTAAAATCAGGGGTATGTTGCAAAATTAGGGACAGCTGAAAGGAATAGCTGCTGTAGGCTCTATGCACAAAAAGCTGACAAGGCCTTCTGGGACCAGGTATGACAGAAACTGGTATGTGACAGCTATAGTGTTTGCATGTGTGCACGAGCTTGTGTGTGTATGGATGTGCACATGTGCTCACATCTGTATACATGCTAAGATGTTGGTGCAGTTGGTTTAAGTGGTAGACATGATCCCCCTGAGTAATTTCAGGTCTACAGCTGAGACCTCCTGCATCACGATCTTTAGTTACCTGACTGTCTGTAGAAGATGGACCAGGTGAGCAATGTACAAGCCATTCCAATGGGACACTACACCACTTAGTACAGTTTACCCACAAATACCATTCTGTTTTTCTGTCAGCTAGGGATTTTTGGTCTTCATTGGAGAAAACTTGCTCTACGAGGTATGTACATCCCCTGGGCTGCACTTAATCTTGGCATGCAACAGTATGTCTTTTGGACAGTGGTGGGAGCAACAAGTGTTCACCAACTTTCACAGTGATATATTATTTGTACAGATTCACAGGTTCTATTGGAGGAAGATCCAGCACTACAAATCAGCTCATACCTGGTGTCATAATGTCTCTAGAGTATGACACTGGTGGCATCATGTACATCACACAGCCTGAGACACACAGGCTATGTCAGAAACACTAACAGTGGAGGTAACACTCCTATCTCCCATGGCTGAAGGGACACTAGTGATCCAGAGTGAACCTCCAGCTTCACCTGTGTTTAGTGTACATGTGCATTCCTGTCACCACCACATTCAAGACACAGTCAACAACAATGCAGGTAGCATCAGAGAAGGTGGCACCACTCCTGATGTGTACACATACATCAATGGGAGAAATGGGCATGTTGGTGACCATTAGCACTATGAGGTGGGAAAAGTCTATAAATTGGTTATTATTCTTGGCATCAATCAGTGGATCTATAAACATGTCATCTAGGCATAGATGGATGCAATGCTGACCATATCTCAGCCACTCAGTGTGCTTGATTACGAGGTAATATGGACAATGATAGCCCACTTGACAGCCAGCAGAGAGTATCTGTAGCTGCTAGGACCAAGCTGCCATGGTCAAGGTAGGGTATGGTTATGCTTTATGGTTAAGCATAACTCCTTATTTCAGATGGCACATGCTGCACTTGAGACAGCAACATTATCTATAGCCATTTTCTCTCCTGAATGTAGATGGTCACCTGGACATAACCAGTGATCACCTGGCTCCCCGTGATCTTTACCCCAGCTGCAGATACTTACCTAGATGTGGCCAGAGCCTTTGATCATTGGATGGGGACATTTACCTGGATATGACCAATGTTTGTCTAGCTCCAATGTGGCCACACCTGGCTAGGATCTCTGAGTTCAACATGACCCCAATCCCTTGTAGATGTACCATAACTAACATGTACCCATGCCTAACCATGACATAGTTAATACCATTGATCTTGTCAGGACCTTACAGCAGGGGCCATTGCAACATTCTTGCTTGTACAACAAATGTGCTATGCCATCCTCTGACCAGATGCCTCTAGACCTGCTAATGAAGGACAACAGGGCACACACAGCCATCATTCCACTCCTAGAAATTTTTTCTACCGTTATCCGTGGACATGATCCCAGACACCCCACAACCCCCTTACTGGTTGCATGCTTACACCAGCACTACCATGACACTTTCTCCTATGCAAGCATTACTGTCTCATGTCACTGTGTCCACCTTCCCATGTGAGGTGATAGGGACTGTGCTCTGCCCAATACTTCTGACTAATATGAGTATGTTACTGTCTGATATACAGTGCATCCAGCTAATACACTGTAATGCACAGCCTGTGTGTGTGTGTGTGTGTGTGTGTGTGTGTGTGTGTGTGTGTGTGTGTGTGTGTGTGTGTGTGTGTGTGTGTGTGTGTGTGTATCTGTCAATGCACGCATCTTTTTTTTCCTGTTTGTCTTGTCATGGCCCATAATTGTGAACCAGTTCCCAATTCTTTTCAGTTGCTGTCATGAACTGTACCCACCTTTGCCTCACATGAGGGTCCACTGAAGCCATATCTTCAGATGCCCTTCATCCAGATCTTCTTTATCTGCTGGCTCAGGCATGGCAGCCCGTATTATGGTCTCCCCTTTTTGTGTCAGTTTTTGCAACACTATGTTATACAGTGTAGTGCACAGGGTACATTTATCATGCTGCAGGTTTCTGGGGCATACTATAGTGCATCACCAAATATATCTCTACAGTGAAAGTGGAATTTCAACACTCTTAACATATTTGACAGTGTTGTATGTCTACATCAGTGTGGTGTTGTGTGCCATTTCCCTCCACTATCTGCAGACTGCAGATAGAGGTCATCAGCTGTGGCTCCAAGTCATATTTGGCAGTACCTAAAACACACAGCTGTAAATATGATTAAGAATGATTTGCTACCTGTTTTCATGGAATATTGGCATGTGACCACTAACACATGCTGGCCAGCTAAAGCAGATGCTATTCCTAGCCTCTCAGCATGCATGCATGATACACCTGTTTGTTGAGAAGTAATGTTGTCCGGATAATTTGCTTTTTTTGGCTCATTAACCAGATTTTTTTATGTTTCTAAATCACTTCCATGCATGGTTTTGGCATTTGTATATATGATGACACTCATTTGCTTGTCATGTGGTTATTCGCTTGAAATGGATATTAAACCATTTCACCCACTAGTGAGGTTACTATGCATGTCTTTGAATTGTCACTTTTCTTGAACATCATTGTTCACCATGGGATTTTACTTACTGCAGTGTGCTGTTTCTTAATAACCTTCTGTGCGTCACCTGGGGTGGGGGGAGTCCATTTCAGGAGCTTATGTTCAGGTTCGCACCTCTGGTGTTTTGAGCTTTAGTTTATTATTTATCAGGCGTTACATCATGAATACATATATTTCATCATTTAATGAGTGTTATAATTGCCCAAAACATGCCAAGAGGTATGCTTTGATAAATCCAACTGTCTTTATCTGTTTCTAGTATGTTTACAGAGTTATGTTTACTATTTCCCAACTGTCAAACTGTCTATTTTTTTCCGGTTTTCATTCAGATACTGTAACTCATTAGCAGAGTCCATTGCACAACAATCACATTTTACTGAAAACTTATAAATAAAGGAGAAGAAGCACAGTCACAACCACTTTGTATTACAGTACTTGTCACAAGAAAGTCATAAACATACATTACTTAAAGAAAAACAGTTAAGTTGTATGTACGATCAAGGCCCAGTCAGAGTTATATCCATATCAAATGCTAGCATATGTTTATAGATACTTACTAGGCTATCTTTATGAGGATATTAAGAAGCCTAGACATACATTCTCATGGTAGTTTTTACAGTTCTCCTATTTTGTGTTTGAATAACTCAGAGGTGGGCAAAACAAGGACATTTGCTTGTCACCCCTTTCCATAAAGGTGTTAAGCTGGGGGTAAATTTAAGGCTTCCCATTCAGTTACCCAAATTTCAGCTGAATAAAATAAAAGAAGTACTCTGCTTTGTGCAGAATTGAAGGCGGTTACATAAGAACAGTATTATTTGTGATACATATATGTCCCTCCAACATGTCCTGTTTATAGTGCAAAAGAGGTTGAGATCCTTTGATCAGGTATTTACACTACCATTCATCTTGTGAATATGTAATAGGTATAACAGTATACAGTCTATTGAGAGTCTATACACAAGGCAGAAGTCACCTCTTAGTGGATTGCATGATACCAATAAGAGGGACAAAGCTTTGAGTCAGTCTGCATAGTTTTGATGATTTAGTACCTTGATTTTTTTTTTTTTTGTGAGAAAGCTTTGTGTCCATTTCAGTTGTGCCAAGTGCTTGGACTTTTGTTTTCAACCATCCATTAGGCATGAAGTCTGTTTGGAAGTTGATACTGAATAGGTTCTGCTGGGGTTTTGACAGGTCCTGTTTCAGGCTGACCAATATGAATCTAATAATATATATATTATACTCAATATGGTTAAAATGGTTCCACCTTATGAGTGTATTACAGCTTTGCAAAGGCTTTGATAAATGTATCACACGTATTAACAACTTGATTATGAGGCATTATATTCAATGACTGGCCTAATGAGAGCCAAGTACAGTGGAAAAAGTACATCCCTGGACCAGACTGACATTCCTTTTGGTTTAAGTTTTGCAATAAAAACGGAGTAGTAATCAAAGGACAATATATTGCTGACATGGGCTTACAGATCCCTGAAAAGGATCAGCTTTCAGGGGTGTGTTGTTAATGTGATAGTTGCAACAGTGTTCATGCTTGTTAAAGGAAACTATTAAACATGTCTTGGCATTTGGTTTTAGTCCATGGCTTTGACACCACTTATTTTCCTGGAAAGGCCTTCTTGAAGAATCTTGATGTCCCTTGGGGATCTACAAACATGGTCAATCATAAGCCTTTTACATTTGCTTTGACCTCTGATAAGTAAATGTCAAAGAGGTGTGACCCAAGGAATGAACCCCAGGAGACTTCATTAGTGACAGGTCTTTGGAGGAGGTAGAGCTTCCCACCCTAATTTCCTAAGGTCAGGGTGAAATGCCGCAGACGCATGTCTTTGCAACATGGAAGGAAACTGGAGCATCCGAAGGAAACCCACAGGAATGCAGGGAGGACAAGCAGACTCTGCACTGTCGGCACCCAGCTGAGAATTGAACCAGAGAACCTCTTGCTGTGAGAAGACAATGCTAACCGCTGCACCACTGCATCACCCATTCCATAATGATCCTTTTCATATTCGTACAGATGAGGCTGGGTAGGCTTATGGGCCTATAATTACCTTGGTCAGTTGATGCCCCAATTTTATGTATCAAGATGACTTTTGTTTTCAACCATTCATTAGTCACGAAGTCTGTTTGGAAGTTGATATTGAATAGGTTCTGCAGGGGTTTTGACAGGTCCTGTTTCAGGCTGACCAATAGGAATCTTATAATATAAGTATTATCCTCAAAATGGTTAAAATGGTTCCACCTTATGAGTGTGTTACAGCTTTGTGAAGATTTTGATAAATGTATCACATGTATTAACAACTTCATTATGGTGCTGACTAAGCTTTGGGGATAATTTAGTAGATTGCAGAATTGAAAGTGTAGTGTAGTGTTGTCCTTTATAGGTTTGCACTTCTGTAGTCCATTTCTAAGCTGCATAATATGGAGGATTAGCATAATCAAGCTATTATTTGCTGGATAAGTAGATTTCAAGAAATGTGCCTTAACTGCAAAGCTCAAGAGGCAAATCATGGCATCCTTGTTGAGAACACATAATAAGGCCTACAATCATCGAGACCTGCTCATAACTCTTTGTAGTGCATGGAGCTTTATCTGCTCCATTTACTACCACTTACAGAAGAAAAAAAAGTGTAGCTGCATGAAGTGCTTTCTTGGCTTTCAAAGCCTTTGAAAGCTGTTAAACAGGAAAACATTTAGCACAGCCAAACAGGCACCAGGTGGAAACAAAGTGCCCTTTTGAAGAATGAGTGCCTTTAAAAGCTGTTAAAAACTTTGTTGTGCCACACTTTTTATTTGTAAGTGTGGCATTGTGAAGTATCTAAAAGGTTTTAAAGCAGTTTTAGGGCCTGCCACAGCAGTCCTTTATTAAGCACTGGCCACTGTTATTTTTTAGCACAATACACAATCTTAGCAGATCTTTGGGATAATTAACAACAGCAGCTTGTTAAGCAAATTGCAGATCTTAGAAAAATGCTAAACAAGCTTGTTTTTTCCCATTTTTTGAAGTGTAATTGCAGTGTTCTATATAGTACATTTCTAGTACAGTTGCAGTGTTCTATACAGTATATTTAGTCAGAGGGGAGAAGCGCTGATGTATCACAACATTTGGAGTTAATATTCTATTATCCTTGATGCAGATAATTCATGAGTGCTACTGGGAGATCAGCTTCATTATTCCTAGTATAAAAAAGTATATCAGTTTATTTGATTACCTTAACCTTTTGGCAGTCTCATAATATTTATTTGGCATCCAAAATTTTCTTTTGCACAGCCAGAGTAGTTCAGGGGTACTGAGAAGTCAAATGAGGCCTGTACTCCTGAAGGGGTAGAGGCCTGTACTCCTGAAGAATAATAATAGTTTTGTTTCATTGTAAACAGAGTATACTGGAATGTAAAGAATGGTTTGTATTTTTATATGCAATCACAGACCTGTTCCCAGTTCATGCTGACATCTTAATCCTGAAGATTCATGCTCACTGTTTTGCTATCTCTAACGGGTATGCACCTGAAGCTGTAATTACTTACCTGTGGATATGCTTTTTTCCCTATGTGAGGACATCTAAAGCCATTCTTTAGGTAAGTTAATGTTACTTGTTTGCGCTCAGGAGTGCGCAAGTGTGTGTGTGTGTGTGTGTGTGTGTGTGTGTGTGTGTGTGTGTGTGTGTGTGTGTGTGTGTGTAGGCATGCATGCATGCATGCAAGAGAATGTGTGTGTGAGTTTACGCTATTAGCAGCAACATAAAAGTGTCAAGTTCTGCCCTGATTTTTAGAGTCACTGGATTTTAATCTCCGATTAGAAGTAAGTGTTGAAACACCTTTTAATTTGCCTCTGGCTAGGAAATCCTCAGTTGTCATGTCTTTAATTTTAGAGTGAACAGGAGACAGCCAAACAAATTAGTAAAAAATTACACAAAACCACTAGCCAAGCCTGAGTTTTCACTGTGTAATTCCTTAAAACCTTTTGTAAAAAAGGATAATGGGGTATATGCAAATGACCCCTTAAGGACATCAGGTGTTTCAGCTATATGGCAGTTCTGAATGCCCATGACTTTTTTTTTTCTTTTTAAGTCTGTTAATGTATAAGCTCAGGCCAATAAAGGCAAACCCCACTGGCTGTGGACAAGCACGTTTCAGTCTTCTTATAACTTCATCAGCGCAACATACATGGCTAACTTGTAGAAATACAGGGCTGTCATACCCAGTTGATGTCCGTAACCATTAAGCTGTCTGCAAAATATCCCATCTAACAACTAAATAAAAGAGTGAACAGGACAAACAGTCAAACCAATTAGTGAAAAATTACAAGAAAATACAAGAGGTTTTAAGGAATCACACAGTGAAAGCTCTAGCTTGGCTAGGATTTTCTGTCGGATGCAGTTCTTCATGGGTTATGAAGTAGCATTCACATTCAATAAATCTAAATACTTATACTTGAAGCATCATCACTCAAAGTAAGAGCTAACCTGAGTAGTGAGGGCCTCAGATCTGCAAATTTACATTGTGCTAAATAAACTAATTTATTGTTGCCAGACAGCCTTACGTCTTCACTAGATTCACACTGTAGAACCATTGTCACACAAGACTGTCAATTATTAAGAAAAAAAGAAAAGAAGCAACAACAAGCTATTGCCTGTTCAATATACATATAATGTGAGTAATTGTATGAAAGACTGATTGCAAAGTAACCTAACCATATAAATCTTCCTTCATCTGATATCTTATGAATGTATATAAATGTTACTAAAAAGCAGCAATGGTCTTCATTCCTTTAGTTCACTTTACCAGTGAAGTAAGGTGCATTGACCTTTCTGCTATCAGTTCTCCTTCTGATTACAAACACAACTTTGCACAACCTCTGTAGCAACTCAGAAACATACGTATGGTCATAAACCTACATATGATCAGAAGCCATAGAATGGCTTCCTTTCCAAGTGATTATAAGTACATGCAGGGCCAGGAGATTCATTTTTAATATGATATTCCTGTTAATTTTTTTCTCAGCACTGGCATATTTTTCCTTTGTTCCTGTAACACTAATGAAAGCGTTTGTTCTGATTCATATGTATGCATTGCCTGATATGTTTGTTTTTTTTTTGGGTGGGGGGGTGGGCTTTGTTTCTTTCATAGTGAGAAAGATCATGCCCAGACTCAATTATCACATGCCTAATCAGCTTGGATGTTTGCCTGCTTTGTGCACCCTTTCAATTAGAAAATTTGGAGACAAGGGTACCTGGCCATTCTGCAGTCCTCAGATGTTCCTGGAAGGACATAATCAGGTGGCCCTGAGCATTCTCTTCTAAGCGTCTTCTTATCCAGATGTTGTTGTACTTTTCACCTCAGCTCCAAGTCACTAGTGACATTTTTAACAGTGACCATACGTCTTTTTTAACAGAATGGCTTGCAGGTTATTTGTCTGCCATCTTGATGATCCTTTTCTTTACCATGTCCAGCTGTGCATTTCGTTCATGTATCTTTTCATTGATTACCTTCACTTCTGCACTTACAACACTTAATTTTCTATTTATTTTGATAATTTGCTTGCTCAGCAGATGCGGTAATATCCTAATGGTGATCTCCTCCCCCTCCTCCATCAGCGAGCGACTGCATGACTACAAAAGGAGTGTAAAGACCTTTCTAAAGGCATTAGGCTGGAGAGATGTCACTGTATTATTGTGTGTTGTGTCAACATATCAGATTTCTCCTGTTCCTGACAGCATGCTGTCTATGATACATCTGTTTGCTTTTCAGTTATAATCTGAATATCTAGTGAGCAAATGTTTCATTTTTCTATCTTTAGAAAGACTTGCATCTTGTTCTGTTGATAGCAGTTTAGATGTAGTCATCCATATGGCAATCAAAGAGTAACCTGACCAGAACTCAGTATAGTAAGATCATTACATCTTTGCTTTTGGACTCCATTAAAATGAGGATGCACCTAAGTATTTGGTTTGCTAGTATTACTGCCCTTTTACTCTTCTCCTAATGATACAGTTTAGGTTGAATTATCATGTTCATATTCCTTTTCTTTTGCCAGCAATCCCATTGTGCAGTTGATTCTTCATACCTGTACTGTTGTGACCCAATTGCAGACCTTTGCATTTCTGAACAGTGAACTTCAATTGACAGTTTTCTATTTCCTTGTTCAACCTTTCCAAATGATTTAATCTCCCTTCTCTACTGTTGGTATCTTGGTTTCATCAGCAAAAAGTTTAACATCAGTTTCTGTTTCCTTAAATATACTTGAGACAAACACAGAGAAGATAATTGGACTTAGGACTTAGTCTCTACATTAGTAAGCAAGTCACATTCTTATTTATGACAATGCCCCCCTCCACACAACCTTCTTTGTCCGACCCTTTAGCCATAAGGGAGTAGAGCTCTTTAGTCTTACTCATATCCCCAGTCACTTCAGTTCTCATAGCAAACAGCTAGGAATGATGGAATCTAAGGCCTTTTGTGGACTCTGCATAGACAATACCGAATGTTCTTGTGTAACACAGTAATGTAACTGGAACACATTTGACTGACAGATCCTTCTAGCCACGGTCTCATGGTTGTACAATCAGGATGCCTTCCTTAGCTTTCATTGCCATTGCTATTAGAACAGCAGAACAGTAGCTCCTCCTATTTTTCCCCTGCCCATCTGCAAAGGTGCCATATTTACCATGTTTCAGTCTTCAGGCTGTTATGTCTTCCCAGTTATTTTATGAACAGAAAATTCACCAGCACACTGATCAGATTCCTGAGGGCAATATGATTAAGCCTATTTGTATCCTATGTCTCACCCTCACATATGGCAGCCAGTTCCTGCTTTATTTCCTCTAGCTGTCTGCATACTGTTATCTGTCCCCTGCTCTCCTCTTTCTGTCTTCCATGCCTGCCTTCATGACCTCCTCTCCTCACTATCCATTGTTATGAATAATGTAAAGCATTTATTCCAGTTTCTCTGCCTTCTGTGATGTATACTTGCCTGGTCATATCTGTGCTTTCCTGCTTTCTATATTATATATGCCTAAGACAACTTGTTTCCCATTCTCTCTTTCTGCAAGCTCCAGCTGCCTTCACATATTTTATTACCCTTCTGCCTGCCTCTTGCACATGACTTCCTCCAAAACATCTTGTCCATTATTTTGGCATAAATATTAGTCTCATATTTGTTTGTCATCACATTGATGTTCTCTTTAAACCCATTTAACCACTATGCCAGACCATTGTCTTTTACCCTGAGTATTTTACTTGCACTCAGTACCAGTGCTTGATCCCCCCCCCAGTTTACCTGCTCATCTTAGTTTCCTAAATCCAACTTTTGCTTTCTATTCTTATTCTTCTGTCTCTCTACCAAAAACACTCTAAAGCACAAAGTAGCATGATTACTCTTGGCAAACATCAACTACGCCTGGGCATACCTAAGGTGCCTCTTCTGTCATTAAGATTACGTGCAGAATGTTGTCATTAGGATTACATGCAGAATGTTGTCATTTATGGCACATATTGCTGCAGGAGACTCAGTTGCACATTGTTTAAGACTACAGACATTTTCCACTCAGTCTTTGTTCTGAAGCATGGATTCTCCTGGTTGACTCTTTGTATATTCAGATCCTCAATTATAACCACCAACTCCTTTGTGTTCTTGTCTGTCTTTCATCCATCTCTTCATATGATGTGCCTTAGGGCTGATATACTATGTTTATTCTCCAACAGCTATTCCCATTCCTTAGCCTGAAAACTTACCCAAGGTTCTGACCATGATAGCTCATTTGCCTCTTAAGAGGTGGTGTTCTTCCTCTGGGAAATACCATGAAACATTTGAACATTTCTAGACTGTATGTTTACATCAGTTACTCTGTCTTTGCTTGGCTTCTAATGCAGAAGTTGCATTTTTCTTTTTTGCATCTGTCCACTGAAGTCTATGTAATATCATTATAGAATTGTAGACAGTTTGCTAGTAAGGAAAACACAATGTCTTTAAAGATGGATAGCGACTAAATATTCTTTGATGTGCCTGATCTACTTGAGACCTAATGGTGCCTGCCTCGTAGCATTTTCTTTGATAAACAGATGTTCTGAAAATTGGCACATTACAAAAATGTGCTGCTCAAAGTATAATTTTACAGCTTTACAATGCCAGTCATGTTCTCAAGTTTTCAAAGTGGGCCATTTTCGAAAACTACTCTGACCTGCCCTATCTTTAAAATATCGACTAATTCTAATTTATTTCAATTATTTTGAGGTTCTAATACCAAGAGGTAACTTGTTCCATGCCCTTACAAGCCTTGCCTGAAAAATTTTCCTTATATATAGTTCATGGTACTAGGCTTCTAACTGTACTCCCTCCAAATTGCTTTCAAAAAGATTGCTTCTGTTTATCAGATATTGAATTTCCCCATTATCAGGACTTAAAAAGGAGTGTCTGCTTGTTCCCAGTCCTGCAAGTGAAGAGCTCTTAAATCCAAAAGTTCTAGGGGAATAAAAATGAAAATTTGACAATACTCACTTAATACGAAATCGAATCCTAGTGGCAAGTGCCCATGGTGAATGTTTCTCTGGGTATTAAATGCTGCTCAGCCTCTCTCGTCATAGGGTTAGCTTGCCAAAATCTCATTCAAGATGGTTAAATGGGTGAAGTTTCGATGAAGATATCAAATAAATGAACACTCAGTCCTCAATCTTGGTTTAAATCCTTTATTGGCAAATAAGCACTGCTTAGTGCATTGAGGAACAGTGCTTCCAGTGCTGTATTTATTGCTAAAAAAGTAGAAGTGCACCAGCAAGGGAGCACTCATTGACAAGGTGAGGGCAGGTCTGAGGAGGGGGCATGCCTTTATTATTATAATTATGCCCATAATGTCATGGTGGGCCTGTATTGGTGCGCTTGTGGGTTGGGTTCACAAACAGGTTGCTGCAAGGACTACTTCTACTGCCCCAATAACTACAAGATCTTTGGTTCACATATCCTTGGAAACTGTAATACAGAGAGGGTAGGTTACAGAGCACAGTGTTTCAAATGCTGAGCCTTTTATGTGGGAGAAACTATTAACAAACTAAAAACTGGACTTGCCAAACACTGTCACTGTTCATTTTGGCCATTTAACCATCTATAATGAGATTTTGGTAGGCTAACCCTCCAAGCAGAGAGGCTGAGCAACATTTAATACCTAGAGGAAACCTTCATTATAGGCACTAACCACTAGGATTCGATTTCATACTAAGCGAGTATTGGCTAATTTCCATTATCAGGACTTGGAAATCCACTGCACATTGAAATCCAATTTGATTAAAAAAAAAAAAAAACTCAGCTGAGTTACTTTATAGAACAGCTCAACATGAAGGCATATTACTCCAAAATAAGTTGAGTACATCTGATTACAGTTCACCCTAATGTGTTGAGGGGTAGATGAAACAGACATTTCGCATTGACTCAGACTACTCAAGTGATAGTTGCCTGAAGAAGCCTGGTGAGTAAAACTGAAATCAGACTTGAAGAAACAAACTACAATCATGGGGAAAATGGCTTGTGTTTGAAATTGTGTACATTTTTTTAATTACAATAATGTGCTAGTCAACTACTGTGACCACTCTTCATATTTATTTGGTTGAATTCTGAATGTTTTTCTGTTCTTTTCAATGGTATTGTTGCTAGTCAGACAGTAGAATGAGTGTATGCATTTTTCTTATGCAGTTAATACAATGTGTGTCTCTGTCTGCACATGTGAATGCTCCAGTATTGTCATAAATCAAACCATGGGAATCAATTAGGTTGCACTGTATGTGTATAACAAAAATTAGCTGTTATATAGTAATGCAGCTGCTAGTTATTTGTTTATTCATGATCAAAACCACACATACATGGTGCAAGTACTAAAGTGGCTGTGGTGTTTGTGCATGTGTATTGTATAAAGGAATTGCAATGGATTGCACTGTATAATGTGTCTGACAGAATCAAATATGCTGTGAACATTATTTATGGTTATTTATTTATTAATGTATTTGTCCATTTATTTGGTCACAATCAGATAATTGAGTTGTACACAGTGTAAAAAATGTGGTTCAGTGGCAGAAGTCTTGCCTGCCATGTGGGAGACCTGGGCTTGATTCCAGGCCAATGGCAAGCTCAAAAGGGTATTTAACTCATTATATCCGAGCGATGCCTCCCAAGTGCATTTGCAGTTAACTCCTGCTGATGCCTATAGGCGTCAAATATTGCTTGTTCATATTTGCATCAATAATTCCAAAAGCATGCTATATACAAGGTTTTAAAAGATTTCATCTTAAAACTTTCACAATAGCAAACTCTACTGCTTTAATATATGACCTCTGTTTGGTGCAGTTAAATAGATTTTAACTGCTGTTTTTATTATATTAATTTATATAGGTATACATTTTACATTTTTCTAAATATCTCAACAATCAAGTAACACAAATAGAACTCCTTAGCTTCATATGAAAGCTCTCAGGCAGATGAATAAAATGCTACTGACAGTATATGTACAACTTGAATTGTTGCTGAGATATTGTTGTTTACAAAATATTAGAAATTATAGTTTGTGTTTACTGTGACTTATAAAATTCATTTTAAAACCCAGAACATAAATGATATTACCATTATAAAAATAGTTTGTGCTGAAGAGTTTGCCATGTATATTTCTTTCATAATCACTATGGTTCCAGAGATGTGAACATTTGTTTGAAATGTGAGGACATAATTTGAGTCTGTCAAAAGGCTTAGGCTCCGCACATTGGAAGTTACAGTGCAAAATTCCTGAACTCCACTGGAGTGAATGAATTAAATAAAGTTGAATTTTTACCTATCTCTGTGGCGCAAGTTGTAGGTGTGGTAAGTGTAGATAAAGAACACATATGATTAAAGGGTCAAATCCACCTAAAGGTAGTTATATTTAGTGAGTGTGTATATGTGATGCAAGGGGTTGCACTGTATGTGTCGGACAACAGTGAGCTCAACTCCATTAGTAAGGCATTTATTGATTTATTCATTCATTCAGTTGATTACAGTCAGAAAACTGTGATGTATACTCTCAATAAAGCTGTTGTAACTGCTGAATACAGAGGCAGCTTGAGGTGAAAACACCTTCATCTGCTATCATTATATAACACTTAAACAGTTCTTCATAGGGCTTAACAGGATTAGGATGCGTTTTAGTGAAACTAGTTAAAATATATTACTATCACCATTAAAAAAAACAATTATCACAATCCAGGGTATACACATTTAATAAATTATTTATATCCACCTTTTATATCTGAAAGTGACTCACTTTCTTAAATTAGCTTTGTTTAGCATGCATTCTGATGAGGAAGACTATTACTGGAAGATGAATTATCACATGTAACAGTGTATGACCAGTTAGTTTTATAACTGCTTTGCCCCTGTCTAGTATATTGTAGTCAAGACACTTCATCCTCCACAGATACCTATTTATCTTCTTTCTGGCAATCCCAGATATATTCCTTAGTCAAAAACAGGCTCCCAAACACTAAGTGAAGATGGTCGTATGGTGTGATTTAAGATCTGGAAACAAGGTTCTAAATGTGAGATGCAAGTAGGGTGTTTGGAGCCATCATATAGATGAGTACAGTCAGCATCCTAACTTCAAGTGGAGCAACATGTAATGTCTGCATTCAAACCATATAAAGGTCATTGTGACACTATTCTGAAGTTGTTGCTGGCTTGTGAGATTCCTGGTTTCTACTTCAGGTCATCCAAATAGCAAACCATTCCTCCCATTATAAAACAGCTGGCTGTTGACTGCTTCATCCACTCCATGCCCCCAACTGACTTCACCAGTTGCCTATGTTTGTTCTCAAATTTGGATTGCCGGTATAGCAGATGACCTTGTCTCAGTACCACTGGGATGGCTATGATCTGTCATTTATGTAAAATTGCAGCCATGTTAAACGTGATACTGCCATAATACATCACATCCTGTAACCTCCTAACATACTTTGAAGTCACCAGCTGATGTTGCTTTTCAGAAAGTGTAACATGTAAACATGGCTATGCTTGGTTTATCATTTCTTGCCCAGAAGTCATGCTCAGTAAACAGAATCCCCCCCAAAAAATTAAATGCCTCATCTTTAAAGTACTTATAAGCCCAATCAGATTTTCTCTAAGAAACCTGTAATATACCAACCCCAGGATTCTGCAAGTCCTGCACGGCATGCAGGATTACTGCAGGACCTCCAGCAGTCAATATGTCTGCCATGCGATCCAGGAATAACCTATAGGGGTGTGCATGAGCACTCCTGCACTAGTCCTGCACGGACTCAGCCCCTGTATGCAAATTACCCCATTTGCAGGAGAAATCCATGCAAATGAGGTGAATTTATAATCCAGGAAGCTGGAAACTGGCCATGCAGGACTAGAGTAATCTGCAGAAATGTACTCTGCCAGTAATGGAGTACATTTCTGCAAATTACAAAACGGAGCCATGACAGCTCCAAATAAAGGGTGGATATCATGTATAAAGCATGCCAATGCCCAACTATAAGGCCACTGGCATGGAAAAGACTTGCAAATAAAAAAAAAAAAATCAACTTTTTTTTTTTTAGCCGATCTCAGCTGTTTAAGCATAGGGCAGCGGTGCACAAAAGGGATGGGGGGGGGATAAGAAAAAAAACCTAAAATAAGCATTCTAACCAAATATCACTATTTTTGCCATTATACTCGTCAGGCAGAAGACAACATGGCCAGTGAATAGTGGTTGCTAAGGGGGAGGCTCAGTGTGGGACATGTAACTATGCATTAGCAGGCAATCCTAGGCAAATGAGGGGAATGATAGTGAATCCCAGATTTCCCCTGCATACTAGTCAGCACCCAAAAGTGTAAGAGCAGGAATAGCTTGGTGCAAGCCTAGGAGTTATCTGACATCATGGGGGGGGGGGGGTGTCAGGCATACTGTAAGCGGATTGGAGCCCTGTGGCTCAGGGTTGCTCCTAGCTTAGCACAGCTAAGCAAAGGGGTGTGTCTGAGACTGCCTAGCACTCTTTACATTGCCTAAGTAGGTGTGCGCACCACGCACTGAGTTTTAAAGGAAAAGAAAAAAAGAAATAGCAGCTCTGTGCACATTTGAGCATTCTGTTTGCGCAATGTGCCCCCCAGGCTTAAACAGGAAGGCAATGGAAAGGGAAAACAGTAGTAGGAAGGTAATCTAGGAGAACTAGCATAGCTGGCAGGTGAAATGTAACAGAATCAGCCAATCACACAGGCAGCAGACCAGCCCAGCCCAAAACACAACTAAAACTATGCAAACTCCTTTGCCTCTGATATTTCCCACATACTCTACACCACCGGTGTATACAAGCGGGGAACTTTTAAAAACAAAAACAACAGAATGATAGAGGCTGCAGCAGCTATCGGATATCAACATCTGGAAGAGGCTGAGGGTGGTGAGGATGAGAATGCTGTCGACCAACCCACAGTGAGGAAATGGAGAAGGGTGTACAGACCCAGGGTAACCTACCAGGGGCTACATGAGCTGGAGATAGTGGAGTGCTATAGAGTAGACAGGAACCTCCTACAGCAAATTGCTGAGCTGTGCCGGCCATGCCTGACACAAAAAACTAACAGAGGGGAACCCATCCGAGTGGATACCAAGGTATGTGTTGGACTAGGAATACTAGCCACAGGTACCGCTCAAAGCCCAACTGGAGATATCATGGGGACCTCACAGGCATCAGCATCCAGAGTATTCCACCAGTTGCTGGATGTCATGTCAGCACATGTCGGTGAGCACATATATTTCCTCAACACCCGTGAGGTGTTGGCCAGCAATATGCATCTCTTCCACCAAATAGCAGAATACCCTGAAGTGGTGGGTGCTATAGACTGAACACACATTTGCATCAAAGCACCACCCGGTGATCAGGGTAGGGTCTGCATCAACCACAAGGGCTTGCCCTCCATCAACTGCCAGGTCATGTGCGATGCCAAGGGCATTA
Source organism: Protopterus annectens (assembly GCF_019279795.1). Taxonomy (NCBI): domain Eukaryota; kingdom Metazoa; phylum Chordata; order Ceratodontiformes; family Protopteridae; genus Protopterus; species Protopterus annectens. The sequence continues at coordinate 1,425,750,141 of NC_056741.1, forward strand.
TAATGAATGTGTGTGCTGGCTGCCCTGGAAGCTATCACGATTTCCACATCTGGCATCTGACACAGCTGTACCATAGATTTGCCAATGGTGACATCCCTTACAGTCACCTAGTGGGGGATGCTGGTTATGCACTGGAGCCGTGGCTGATGACACCCATCAGAAATGCACATACAGCCAAACAAGAACGCCATAATGAGCACACGCACAGAGCAGACTTATAATAAAGCATGTATTTGGGATACTCAAGTCACTGTTCCAATGCCTGGACACATCCAGTGGAGTTTTGCAGTACTAACCAGTTACATTTACTCAAATTGTCATCGTATGTGCCATGCTAAACAATATGATCCTTCGGAAACAGCTGCAGCAGGAACAGCACGGGGCAGGGCCACACAGCTCCCCACCAATGCCAAAGCCTGCACAGGCACAGAGTGACTCAGAGAAGGAACAACCTGAGCCTGCCCCAGTAGGCAGATGAGGGAGTGCCCAGTATGCCCTGGCCTTGACAAAGAGGCAACGCATAACACATACACTGACACAGTAGGAATCCAGGGAATGAAACCTCTCTCTAACTCGCACATACAGTAAAAGGGATGCCACATATGACAATACCTGTGCTCAACCATGTATAGGAAGTGTACTATGTGCATCCGACATAGGCAGCCCTCCAGCACTATCCTCAATATTGGCACACCCACAAGGTAAGTCGCTTAACCTACCAATTGCCAAATGCAGTAGAATATGTCGTTACCTGTATCTATGGTATAGATGTGAGCATGCAAGGGAATTGGGTGGCTGAATGGTATGAAAGCAGATAGTAGACACCTATAGTGGCATCATGAGATCTGTAATAAATACTGGTGTCACCATAGTAGCCAGTACTACACAGGGTGACAAAACCCACTGCAGGAAATGTGCTGGGCCACATATATGTCCATATGACTCACACATACCAGTCAGGGAGGTTCACATACACAACAACAGCCTCAGCCAGCAGGACAGGTGTAGACAAACACAAACAAAGGCTGTGCTATGGCCTCTGAATGATTCCTATGGGTAACCTCCCCCCCAGGCCTACACAGACAGACTACAGCAGGTCAGGCAGTGGGATATTAGTTCTGAAGGGTAGGAAGTCAGAAACTAATATGTAGGTCAATCATAGCTAAGACCTGTAGTACACTGATATGCCTCTAGTCAGCATGATAGGTTAGAATACAGAATGAAATGGAGTACTTGGCATACCAGTACAGCCATTAGCAAATATGTACAAGGGTCAGCGGTGCTCCCCATCCTATGTAGAAATGTAGAAACAGTCAGGTGTGACCCCCCCACAATCCTATGTAGACACGTAGAAACACTCAGGTGTGCCCCTTCCCCAGTCCAGCGTAGAAATGTAGTAACAGTCAGGTGTGTCCTCTCCCAACAACTGTGTAGAAATGGAGTAACAGTCAGGTGTGCCCCCTCCAATCCTGTATAGAAATGTAGAAAAAGTCAGGTGTGCCCCCCACAATCCTGTGTAGAAATGTAGAAACAGTCAGGTGTGCAGCCCCCAAGCATGTGTGGGAATGTAGAAACAGTCTGGTGTGTCCCCCAATCCTGCGAAGAAATGTAGTAACAGTCAGGTGTGCCCCCCAATCCTGCGTAGAAATGTAGAAACAGTCAGGTGTGCCCCCTGCAATACTGTGTAGAAATGTAGAAACAGTCAGGTGTGCCCCCCAATCCTGTGTAGAAATGTAGTAACATTCAGGTGTGACCCGCAATCGTGTTTAGAAATGTAGAAACAGTCAGGTGTGCCTGTCCAATCCTGTGAAGAAATGTAGAAATAGTCAGATGTGCCTCCCCACAATCCTATGTAGAAATGTAGTAACAGTCAGGTGTGCCCCCCCACTCCTATGTAGACATATGGAACAGCCAGGTGTGCCCTCTCCCCCAATCCAGTGTAGAAATGTAGTAACAGTCGAGTGTGCCCCCACCCAACCACTGTGTAGAAATGAAGAAGCAGGCAGGTGTGCCTCCTCCCCCAATCCTGCATAGAAATGTAGTAACAGTCAGGTGTGCCCCTCTCCCCCAATCCTGTGTAGGAATGTAGAAACAGTCGGGTGTGCTCCCCCACTCCTATGTAGACATTTAGAAACAGTCAGCTGTGCCCCTTCCCCCAATCCAGTGTAGAAATGTAGTAACAGGAGTGCCCCCTCCCAACCACTGTGTAGAAATGTAGTAACAGTCAGGTGTGCAGCCCCCAAGCATGTGTGGGAATGTAGAAACAGTCAGGTGTGTCCCCCAGTCCTGCGTAGAAATGTAGTAACAGTCAGGTGTGCCCCCCAATCCTGTGTAGAAATGTAGAAACAGTCAGGTGTGCCCCCCGCAATACTGTGTAGAAATGTAGAAACAGTCAGGTGTGCCCCCCAATCCTGTGTAGAAATGTAGTAACATTCAGGTGTGCCCCCAAATCCTGTTTAGAAATGTAGAAACAGTCAGGTGTGTCCCCCACAATCCTATGTAGAAATGTAGTAACAGTCAGGTGTGCCCCCCACTCCTATGCAGACATGTGGAACAGCCAGGTGTGCCCTTTCCCCAATCCAGCGTAGAAATGTAGTAACAGTCGAGTATGACCCCATCCAACCACTGTGTAGAAATGCAGAAGCAGGCAGGTGTGCCTCCTCCCCCAATCCTGCATAAAAATGTAGTAACAGTCAGGTGTGCCCCTTTCCCCCATCCTGTGTAGGAATGTAGAAACAGTCGGGTGTGCCTCCCGCAATACTGTGTAGAAATGTAGAAACAGTCAGGTGTGCCCCCCCCATCCTGTGTAGAAATGTAGTGACATTCAGGTGTGCCCCCAATCCTGCTTAGAAATGTAGAAACAGTTAGGTGTGCCCCCCAATCCTGTGAAGAAATGTAGAAATAGTCAGATGTGCCTCCCCACAATCCTGTGTATTAATGTAGAAACAGTCAGGTGTGTCCCCCACAATCCTATGTAGAAATGTAGTAACAGTCAGGTGTGCCCCCCCACTCCTATGTAGACATGTGGAACAGCCAGGTGTGCCCTTTCCCCCAATCCAGCGTAGAAATGTAGTAACAGTTGAGTGTGCCCCCTCCCAACCACTGTGTAGAAATGCAGAAGCAGGCAGGTGTGCCTCCTCCCCCAATCCTGCATAGAAATGTAGTAACAGACAGGTGTGCCCCTCTCCCCCAATCCTGTGTAGAAATGTAGAAACAGTTGGGTGTGCTCCCCCACTCCTATGTAGACATTTAGAAACAGTCAGCTGTGCCCCTTCCCCCAATCCAGTGTAGAAATGTAGTAATAGGAGTGTCCCCTCCCAACCACTGTGTAGAAATGTAGTAACAGTCAGGTGTACAGCCCCCAAGCATGTGTGGGAATGTAGAAACAGTCAGGTGTGTCCCCCAATCCTGCATAGAAATGTAGTAACAGTGAGGTGTGCCCCCCAATCCTGTGTAGAAATGTAGAAACAGTCAGGTGTGCCCCCCGCAATACTGTGTAGAAATGTAGAAACAGTCAGGTGTGCCCCCCAATCCTGTGTAGAAATGTAGTAATATTCAGGTGTGCCCCCCAATCCTGTTTAGAAATGTAGAAACAGTCAGGTGTGCCCCCCCCCCAATCCTGTGAAGAAATGTGGAAATAGTCAGATGTGCCTCCCCACAATCCTGTGTAGTAATGTAGAAACAGTCAGGTGTCCCCCCTACAATCCTATGTAGAAATGTAGTAACAGTCAGGTGTGCCCCCCCACTCCTATGTAGAAATGTGGAACAGCCAGGTGTGCCCTTTCCCCCAATCCAGCATAGAAATGTAGTAACAGTTGAGTGTGCCCCCTCCCAACCACTGTGTAGAAATACAGAAGCAGGCAGGTGTGCCTCCTCCCCCAATCCTGCATAGAAATGTAGTAACAGTCTGGTGTGCCCCTCTCCCCCAATCCTGTATAGGAATGTAGAAACAGTCGGGTGTGCTCCCCCCAACCCAACTTAGAAATGTAGTAACAATCAGGTGTGCCCCCCAAACCTATTTAGAAATGTAGTAATGGTCTGGTGTGCTCCCCTCCAATCCGATGTACACATGTCCTAACAGTCACATGTGCCCGCTCAAAACCCAATGCAGAAATGTAGTAACATATATGTGTGGGTATAATACCAGTGGAGCAAAGATGCCCAGAGGTGGCCAAAGTAGGCAGGATAGGTTGTAACATTTGCACAATATGAAGGTATGTGTGTGTTAGGTTGGTGTGTGTTTCATATTGTGTGAGAGTGGTCAGTATGTGTGCATGTTGAGATAAGACCTGGTGGCCATTGCCCACTACTGTTGATGACAGGAACAAGTCCTCACAACTGCAGTGCCAAAGACAATTCCCACTAGTATAACACATGCTAGCAGTAAGCCATTGTAAATTTATGGTGGTAATATCTGTCACCATCTGAAAGACTGACATGACATGGCTGTTGGGCTAGATATACAAGCAGTACATAGGGGAAAGTATCCTAGACATACAGTATATATTGTGTCACTGTGAAATGGAGACACCCTTGGTATTGTACATACAGGTATGTATCACATTATCTGGTCCGGTAGTAGGGGATACCGATGTTGTCTGCCCAAACACTTGAATATCACAAAGGAGGTAGGACTGATATATTGGGAAACAGCTGATCTACCTGCACATGCCAGCATAACTGGAATGCCCCATGCATATCTGTGTGTCAGATGCAAGTAGTGTCCATATCACACATGCACCTGGCTCATGCACACACCAACCACAGGTACCTCTCTGGCCGTATCCCTGCTGTGGGGAATGGGTACAATATGACTCCACCTGTATATGGCATTAGCGAAATAATGCAGCATGCAGTGCAGGTGTCCCATGCAGGTATGTCCCTAGCCATAGGTAGCACCTTGCCAGCATCCACACCACCTGATCAAGACTGATAGAAGGTATTGGCATGAACACCTAGCACACCTACCCTGTCAGCCCAGGGGAATATACTGTATGGTGGTCTGAGACTGTAAGACTGACAAAATGCAACGGCCTGCCACATCTGGCCCACATCAACACCTAATGGCCCACAGGCCTCTGCCAAAGGCCTGTGTCTCACAAGTACTGCCAATGCATGTTATGTCATGAATACGCTAATAACAACATAACACACTTGACATAAGCCATATGCAAGGCCATGTGGACAAACCACAGTAACATGACCACCATGCCCCACTGCATGAACTGTGAACCAATGCCAACACACAGCTGTGATGGGGTGATAACCTTAGGGAAAGTATCAGAGAATGTATTCATAATGTATGGAAGAGGACAGAATAACAGAGGGGAAGGTGGGAGCATGGGTAGCATGGAATGTGCAGGGTCAAACACAAAGCTATGTGCACACACTATCCCTGGCTACAAACACATAAATGGGTGGCTACATACCTGCCCATACACCACAATAGGGATAATGTCCTGACTCATGGACCCTGCCTCTGGGTAACCTGTGTGAATCTGTACAGCTGTGAGGTATTGCCACAGCAAGATAAGGCCATACTGTCATGTCGATGGATGTACAGGTATGGGATCCTCTGCCAGCACTGTACCAAGGTACTGAACTGGATTCACAGACCCAGCAGCAAGTGTCGGCAGCTCCCCCTCCAGAATGGCATAGCTTACCATAAATATGTAGGCATCTGCCCACAATACCGGACACAGCTGCAGTCACCCTTGTCCCCCTAGACATCACTGCGAGCAAGAATGTCTACCTGACAGTACATGAGGACAGAAAACATCACAATGTATAATAGTACACATGTCTGAATATCTCTGCTAACAGCAGTACCATGTAGCTGAAGCAGCACAGACACAATCACCTACAGTACCCAACATCCCCTGCACAGAGTGTCCCAATATTCCAAATGATCGAGGTATACCCGGCAGAAAGAGTTTGCTACCTCAAAGGTCTGCACTGGAGTACAAACTACCTGGAATCGATCCACACATTCAATACAGAAGTTCATACTGGGCATGCTCACACACAAACAAATGCAGCCCATGTCTGCAAACAACAGTGGCCCATACATATCTGGCAGTTGCAGATGTTAGTGCATACACTCCTCAGTATGCACCAGTCATGCACTGCACACACAGTGGATAGGAATACAGACATATATCCAAGGACAACACAATATAATAAGCCAAAAGTAAACATACATAGATGTGTGGAAGAGAGTGACTGTGACAAGGAGCCATCCATTACGAGGCCTGTCCCACCCAGCACACAGCCAAATAGCTACAACTACATGAGGTGTAAATGTCACTCATTAAAGACATTAGCCACCAGTATCCATCAGCATTACAGACTATGTGGTGCAACTACTAGCTGTGCAACATGACAGTACAAGGAAGCAGTCATCTAGCAGCTGTATACATGTACGTGTGGAATATAACCCTGCGTGTGCCCGTATGTGGTGTGTCAACCACTAGATGAATGGGTTATGGCCCATGCACATACACTGCCCTCCCCATAGCCCTACTGTGACAAGCCTGCTGAGGTCATCCACTTTGAACTACACCATTGGGAAAAGTGTAGCCCAGTAATTGCCATGGTGCATCCTATAACTGCATAATGCTGTAGTGTGATAAACTAGTTAGGTAGGTATTCTAATCCCAGACATGGCAAATGTGTATGTGTGTGTCCCTGTCTGTGTAGACAGGAATGTTTTTTAGGCTAGTCACACTCACTACAATTCAAATGCCCTACTTTGGCAATCCTGCTGATGTCATTCAATGTGAAATACACCTTTGGGGAAGGAGTACTCCAGTACTCTCCATGGCGCATCCTATAACTGCATATGAGACATGTGAGTCTGTATACAAAATTATATAGTTGAGGACGTTTACAGAACATAAAATAACACATCCTACTTAGTTAAATTCTGATTTTTACATCTAAGGGCATTCCATTATATAGTTGCCCTTCATTAGTTCTATAAGCATGTCAGTTGTTTACATAATTCTAGCCACACTTTGAATGAAATTTGGTGCTCGGAATAAGTAGGATGTGTCAATTTACGTGTTCCGTAAACATCTCTAACACCACACTTTGTATGTACTTTGATGTTCGGAATAAGTAGGATGTGTCATTTCATGTGTTCTACAAACATCTTCAACTATATTTTACATGCAATAAGCACATTGTACGGAGATACAGATCGATTATTTGCTTTGTTTTGCTTCAAGTATCTACAGGCGATAGAGGGTTGTGAGGATTGCAGTCGGTAGATGGTGACAGCCATGACAGTTACTGACTTCATATCCCTCATAGGACATATGTTGCAACAAACCCTGTTACAACAGAAAATGTATGAGGCTATCACCTTGGCATGACAATATTATTTAATGTTTGTGCCTCCAGCCACAACTCTGTTAACCTTTGTACATATGTCATGCAATAAGAGGTGCATATGTTCTGTACACCATATTTATTGACATCATATCTGATAACAAGCCAGTGAGATATCAGACTGCTACACACATGTTATGTATAGTAGGGGTTATATTTGAGGACATAACCTGGGCATTCTGCGGTTGAGTTTTCAGTACTGAGGTCTGTGTACTTATGGTGATTGTCGACAGTGTGTGTATTGTGAATATGTACCTTGGCCCACCAATGTACAGACTGTGGTAGATGTCATTGTTCTTGGTCTATTCTATCTGATGTTACATGCTGCTCCACTGTATATTTACCCTATCAGCTTACATGTTTGTAAATTTAAACTTTTACATACGCCAGGCAGGCATTGGACCACACTGTGTAGCGGCCCAGTATATGGAGGGTTAGTGTGTGAGTGGCAAATATGAGGATGGTGTTGATCAGATAATCCATATACTGTAATATTATGCTACCTTACCATATGTGTCTGTGGCTGTGTTCACATTGGTTGTGGTTATGCATTTTCACACAGGTGTCTGTTACTCTGTGCTGTGACATGCCTGTAGATCCTGCTATATATACAGGTACATGTGTATTCCCGCATAGGAAATGTAGGCCAGTGTTGAGATAGTCTGCCTGTAGCCTGCACAGTGCTTTGTTACATGCCTAGCAGCTTAGTGTACTTATCCAGTGCAATTTCATGTCCAGATACTTGCCAGATGTACTGCTGCCGGGCCACCATAACAGTCATGTACGTTAGACAAAGCAGTGGGATGCTGTACAGATGTATGTCACTAACTAGTGGGTAGTATGTGGCCATGGCACCTCTGTACCAGCAGTTATTATGTGTCAGGACAGACAGGGGTGTGTGAATGCATAACCTATGGGGGCAAATGTACACCAGTATTTACATGATATACCCATCTAGATGGCTGATAATATCCACATTGTCAGACATGGTCCACATGTCTTGCACTAAGGGGTTCTGTATACCTCTGGACCGACCAGAGTGTGTCAGACTGTCCACATATATTGGCAATATCTCTGCTGTAGTCCACAGGAGCATTACTGTTATAGCAGTGGTACTGTACCATGATGTCCGTAGGATGTCTGTCCGTACCCAATGACACACATGTTAAAAGCAGATGTGGTTTCCCACACACACCATGTCTGTGAAGACAATCCTTATTACAGTAGCAATAGTCTACAAATATACCTAAAATACATACCTGACATCCCTCTACACTAAGAGGTTGGGATAATTTGGGTTGAGGTAGGGCTCCACTCCATGTTCATGACATATGGTGAACATTTATGTATATATAATTAACCATATATCTATACAGATATATACACATGTACATATCAACATACATAGATGTATATGTACGTATATATACATATAAACACTCAGATATATACATATACAGAGCAGTAAATGTCTATACATATACAGATAGAGATACATATGCACATATATGTATGGATATCTACATATATATTGACAGTAATAGGTATATCAGAATAGATATGTATGCACATATAGTCATAGATATCTACATATATAACCACATAAATAGGCATATCTGTACACATAAGATGTGCATACATATATAGCTATATATACATATAGTTTTATATATATATATATATATATATATATATATATATATATATATATCGCCAAAACCAAGCCCAGAAAAACGTTAAATGTGAAAAAATAGTCCCAAAGCTGTGAACGGATACTCGCAAATGTCAAATCACAAAAACACAGTTTGAGCACAGTTGAAATCACCTTAATAATACTCCAAAGGCAATATCCGTAGAATAAAAACTAATTTAATAAAACGTAAGCGCTTTCACTATAAAAATATAGCTTCCTCAGGCGTTAGATTTCAAAATCCTGAAGCGAAAACATATATAGGAAGACTCCAGATCTCCCATAATCACCAACAAACATCACTTCCTGTGAAGATGATGCACAAATGTAAAGATAAAACATTTAAAGAAACTACAATTATTATACAGTACTAACGGTAGCTAAATCCTTGATGTACCCAGACATAAATTGAATAGCAGTAGCTACGAACATGGCTCAAGTACTGTAATGTCATATAGCTATAAAACATGCGCAAATATTACAGATTCATATTGTCTAAAACAACCCTCTATCGCCTGTAGATACTTGAAGCAAAACAAAGCAAATAATCGATCTGTATCTCCGTAGACAATGTGCTTATTGCATGTAAAATATAGTTGAAGATGTTTGTAGAACACATGAAATGACACATCCTACTTATTCCGAACATCAAAGTACATACAAAGTGTGGTGTTAGAGATGTTTACGGAACACGTAAATTGACACATCCTACTTATTCCGAGCACCAAATTTCATTCAAAGTGTGGCTAGAATTATGTAAACAACTGACATGCTTATAGAACTAATGAAGGGCAACTATATAATGGAATGCCCTTAGATGTAAAAATCAGAATTTAACTGAGACATGTGAGTCTGTATACAAAATTATATAGTTGAGGACATTTACAGAACATAAAATAACACATCCTACTTGTTCCAAACATCAAATGACATTCACAATATAGTTGAATTTACGTAGACAACTGGCGTGCTCATAGAACTAATAAAGAGCAACTATGTAATAGAAATGCCCTTAACTATAAAGGTCAAAGCTTAGCTGAAACATGTGGATACAATTATGGAGAACGCAAAAAGAGTCCATCTATAATTAAATCCATAAAAAGAAAAACCTAAGAGATCTATGCGTCTATCCGCATATATTGCTGTAATGTGTTTGCGACTGACATGGGTCTAGATTCTAGTATATTACAGCTTTATACGTTCTGAATTAGAACAAACAATGCCCCCAACTATAGGAGTAGAGGGGAAACAAAAAATAAGGTTAAAGAGGTCTAGCTTTTAGTATGGGTTTCATAGATATGGACTCATTCAGGCCTAAACATCTATGCGCCCCCAACCTAAAAATCCACCTCAATTCTGACTCTTCAGTGCGGTTAGAGATATCCCCACCCCTCACTGTTGGATATATTACTTGTAAGACTTGAAACAGAAATTTGTGGTCATCCCCATGGACAAGCATATGCTTGGAGATAGCACTGTATGTCTCTTTCCGTCTAAACGCATAAAGATGATCACGAATTCTTTCTCTGATTGTTCTGTTAGTCTTCCCAACATAGAACGAGAAACAAACCTGGCAATGCGCTACATAGACAACATTTCTAGTGTTGCAATTCGAGCTATGATGTAGTTCCCACAATTTCCCATCATTGGGACATCTAAAAAATCTGGAGGTTTCAATGTGGTCACATTGGGCACAGGAACCACACTTTTTGGTGCCCAACTGCCATGGTAAAGTCATGGTATATATGTCATCAGACAGTCTAGGAAAACACAATAGTTGTTTCAGGTTACTGCAGTTTTTAAAGACGTATCTAGGGCAATTGCCCACAATCTGCTTGGTTTCTTGATCTACCAATAATGAATTCCAATTGTCATTGATGACTTGTTGTACAAAATGTGTATTCATGCCCAATGGCATGACCAGAGATAGTTGTTTCCTTTGGTCAGGTCTCTTGATACCAGTTGATTGTGCATTGCCGAAGTAGGGTACACCTCGGCTCGATCTCAAATTATATGCTTGTCGACATTGACTTTCGACTGTTGTGGGATCATACCCTCTGACGATGAAGTTATCCTTTAACTTCTCCAACTGTTGTACAAAGTCAGATTCACTAGAGCATAGACGAGAGAGACGAAGTGCTTGACCCTTAACTATACTGTTAAAGATCTTGCAATCATGCATACTATCATTAGCCAGGTATGATGGTACATAACATGTTTTCCTATAAATGTTGGTAGAAAAAATATCACCAGATTTGGTGATGGTCGTGTCCAAATAATTTATGGATTCAGTAGATGATTCCATGGTAAACTTGAGAAAACCTGGTAGGCTGTTAAGATGATCATGAAAAAGAGTCAGTGATTCTATTGTACCTCTCCAAATAATGAAGAGGTCATCTACGAACCTTCTGTAGAAGATGATATTGTTGTTGATGATCAACGTATTAATCTCCCAAGCTGCCATCACTAGATTGGCATATGAATTCGCGCAGCTTGTACCCATCGCGACTCCAGTAACTTGCCTATATATACCATCGCTAAACGTAAATAGGTTATTCTCAAGTATTAGTTCCAACAATAAACAGAGGAAATCACATTCAACCATAGGCATATGATCTGCTAATAAAGTTTTCACCATCTCTATACCTTCAAGGTTCGGTATGCATGTAAACAGTGAAACCACGTCAAAAGTTGACATAACCAAATCAGATCTATCATCAATAGAGTTAATTGACTCGAACAAATCACTCAGGAACTGGCCCGTATCCCTAAGGACATACGGAAACTTGGATAGCACCACTTTGAGCCTATGGTCCAAATAAATGGAGATGGGCTCGGTGAGCCACCCGGCTCCAGCTACAATAGGCCTCAACGGAGGTATGTACGGGTCCTTATGTACTTTCGGGAGACCACTAATAGTGGGTAGCAAAGGTGAATCTACCCGAAAGTAGTCCAACAATTCTTTAGTAAGTACACCAAGTTTGTAACATTCATCCAAGGTACATGAGACTTTATTTGAGCTTGTTTGTACAAAATGCTCATCCACCCTCTCATATGATGATGTATTCAACATTTCCAGCATGGTTTGGACATAAAAGGATCTGTCCATTAGCACAATGTGGCCACCTTTGTCCGCAGGTTTAATAATAATATTATTATTGCTCCTCAGGTCTACTAATGCACTTTTCTCTAGTTGGGACAAG